>NC_079192.1:124966055-125268055 GCF_029499605.1 Hyla sarda | reverse complement strand
ACAGCAACAGCTAGAGGCAATCTGGTTGAGAAATAATGAGATATCAATGTTTCGACTGTCTGCACTGTCTTTATCAAGCATACAGAGTGACCAGAGTAATGGTATTTATGTGTAGCACATACAAAATCAATTACAAAGTAATTACAAACAATCAAATTGAAAAATAATATAAACAGTGATCCAATGTTGAGAGACATAAGGTACATATGCAAATCAATAAGTGCAATGAAATACAATATGTTTAGTTCTATTACATTTCCATAGCACTAAAGCGATCATGGTGCAACATAATCATAGTTAAATAAGTGTATAAAAGGAAATTAAAAACAATAGAGGAGGTAGGGTTAGATCAAACACTCACCACATGTATTGAAAATCATGGCGGCGCATCTGTAATGCTTTTGTATACAGACGCACGCTACCTCGTAGACAAAGGAAGTGTAGTACGGCCAATCAAGATCAATCATTATGGTAACTAAGAGACCAGAGTCAGATCGAGGTCCACGCACACTCCCTGTGCTTTCGGAACCCTCCGCTGACATATAACTTGTGGGCAGACGGCCAGCATTACTGGCGCATGCGCAAACAAGGTCCCGCAGTCAGCAGATACAGCAAATGTGCAGTGCGGTATAATAGAACAAAGTCTATGTGTAAAGTTAAAGAAGATATCCCATGCAGCAAAGAAAAAAAAAATACCTAGCCATTCCATAGTATATTCACCTACCACCTCTCTGACATGTTTGTGATTTTTTTTTCGGCCCCCATTCACCGGCTATTCAGCTCATAAATTCCAGTTACTTCCTGGTTATGGTGGCTATGCCTGTGATCTCAAAGACTACATTTCCCTGCATGCACTGCTCACATTTCCTGCTCTCAGCTGCCTGAGCAGAGAGCTTGTTACCACCCCTAACTTATGTTAGTCACTCCCACAGCTCTGCTAGCTCACTCCCACATAACACTGAGCTCCAATCATAGCCCTATACAGCAGGGTGGCCACGAGGAAACAAAATGTAATCTCAGTGCTCAGAGAGAGGGACCCTGGAGTTAAAGCTGCAGTTTTACACTGTAAAATCACTCCCTCCCCCTCCTGCTTTACACTGGCACAATCACCTCCCCCCCTTCTCTGCCCTGCACTCCTCTCTCCCCAGTGCTCAGTGTGACTGGTCTACGCTGGCAGCTCCCTCCCCTCCCCCATCTCCTCCGTTCTCAGTGTAAAAACATTAGCAAGGAGAGGGGAGAGAATCAGCCTGTTTGCTGGGGCTGCTATGATCTGAATCAGCCGGCATATAGGCAGTGCTGCTCAGCCAATCACTGCAGAACAGAGGGAGGACAGTGTGAATATTCATCAGAGGGGAGGGGCTAAGGCCAAGCACAGGGAGCTCTCTGCAGCACAGGGGTTTTCTGGGTAATTGTCACGTCACGGCCCCTGGATGCTGCTGATAACAGCCTGAATAGGGGGTCGGAAGTCATGAAAACCTGGAACAGCTGAATTTCCTGTCAGACAGAAGAATGCAGAAAAAGCTTGTTTCTAAGCAGCATTGGTAATGGAAGTGATTTACAAACCTATATAACTTTACCTTCTGCACTAAAAGCTGAACAATTGTTTACTGTGAGACTTGTCCTTTAAGTGCATTTCGCACCATCCAAATACATGCATTTGGATGAGGAAGTCAGTGTGTAACGTGCTGATCGCATGTGCACACCCCATATAGTGTATTGTAATGAATAACAATAAAAATGTGTAAAGAATGGTGAAAGTAAAGTAGTGAAAGTGAGTAGTGAAAGTGAAGAATGAACGTGTGTATGAAATTGTGTACACGAGAAAATATATGTGAAAAAAAGGGGGAGGAGGGAAAAAGAGAATGCTAAGATGAAAACCAACTAATGTGATAGAATGTAAATGTAGTGGATTGTAGGTACCAAGTGCGATATGTGGAAAGAGCCATATAGAACTATTCAAAGAGTAGTGTATGTCCAAAATGTGTGGCTAATACAATTACTCTTTGTTGATATATATATATATATATATATATATATAAACCTGCTGACAAAGGGGGCATGGTTGAGATTATGGACCGCTCTAAGTATTTGTTGGAAGTAAATAGACAACTGTGTGACGAATTTACATACAAACTAACAAGGGACCCCAAACATGAAATTAAGAGAAGAATTAATGTTGTTCTAGTTGAGGCCTCATGTTCTGAAATTATTGATAGACCGTTATTCAACTTTTTGACTGTGCTACACTCTACCACTCGAATGAAATACTTCTTGCCCAAGATACATAAGTCACTAGTAGACTCCCCCCCCGGTAGACTAATTGTCTCCGGACGGGGTTCTCTCACCAGTAATATATCCATCTTTTTGGGCCAAGTATTATGGTCATATGCATATGGGGCACGCTCGTATATCAAAGACACATCAGATTTTTTGTGTAAAATAGAAAACATTGCATTACCCAATGATGTCATACTTGCCTCTTTAGACGTTACCAGTTTGTACACGTCCATTCCACACTGGTTGGGGATCCAGAAGGTTCAATCAGCCATTACACCAGATTTCTCACCCAGCCAAACCACATTTATCATACAACTATTACGTCTTGTATAAGAGTGTAACTACTTCCTGTTTAACAATCATATTTTTTCTTCAAATTGCGGGCACGGCCATGGGGACCAACGTGGTGCCCACTTATGCGAACATGGTCATGACAACGATGGAGGAGGCGTTGATCTATGTATCCCACCATGCCAGGAATATACTGGCATGGTGGAGATATATAGACAACGTCTTCCTCATCTGGATGGGCACTGAGGAGGGATTGTTTACCTTCCTGAGATTTCTTAACAAAATCATATCGCCGACTCCCTAGCCTTCGTGATAAAATAGTAATAACTGATCCACCCATCCAATAGGACAACAAAGGTTTCTTACAGTTCAGAACAAGGGTAGCTACCTTTGCCGCAATTGTATTAACTGTAACCATATGATGAAGGGTCCTAAGTTTTATACATCCTACCACACAGAGGAAATACACAATCAGATGGTACTTAACATGCACCTCAGACCATGTGGTATATGTGTTAACTTGTCCCTGTCACCTACTATATGTAGGTGAAACTGCACTAGATTTCAGAACATGGTTTTTTCAACACATACACGATCCGCAAAAGGCAGATAGACCTACCAGTGACCATACACTTTACTGAAGTAGGCCACAGTGAGCATGATCTCAAATTTGCACTTATAGATCATGTACCCCTGTCGAAAAGAGGGGGAGCAGTAGATTGAAATGCTGTGAGCTCAGATGGATTCACGAATTACGCTCTCTCCACCCATCTTTACTGAAATGTTTATATTTTTTTGATGCATTGCAAACTATCATTAAATAATCAAGCATAATGATATGGTTTTCTGAGACCTTAAAGGGTACCTCTCATCAAATAAACTTTTGATATATTTTAGATTAATGAATGTTGAATAGCTTTCCAATAGCAGTTTGTACACGTCCATTCCACACTGGTTGGGGATCCAGAAGGTTCAATCAGCCATTACACCAGATTTCTCACCCAGCCAAACCACATTTATCATACAACTATTACGTCTGGTATAAGAGTGTAACTACTTCCTGTTTAACAATCATATTTTTTCTTCAAATTGCGGGCACGGCCATGGGGACCAACGTGGTGCCCACTTATGCGAACATGGTCATGACAACGATGGAGGAGGCGTTGATCTATGTATCCCACCATGCCAGGAATATACTGGCATGGTGGAGATATATAGACGACGTCTTCCTCATCTGGATGGGCACTGAGGAGGGATTGTTTACCTTCCTGAGATTTCTTAACAACATTAATGAGCATATTCAATTTACATTGACACACTCTAGGGAGGCTGTACAGTTCCTAGACACTTTGGTTAAAGTACATGAAAACAAACTGGTCACTGACCTGTATACTAAACCTACAGATAGGAACTCCATTCTGAGATTTGAAAGTCACTACCGTCATTCAATGGTGAAATCCCTTCCGTCTAGCCAAATGTTAAGAGCTAGACGGATTATCAGCATTGAGGAGAGAGTTGAACCAGCACTAGATCACATGGTCCACAATTTCACACAGCGTGGATACCCCAAACCTCTTGTTCTGAGGAGTAAAGCACAAACATTGATTAGAACAAGAAATTAATTAATACATCATACTCCACAAAAAAATCCAGGAAAATCCATCAGTTTTGTATGCACCTACAATAATCATTCTAATTACATTTCTCGAATAATCAGCCACCAATGAAAAGCAGTTTTCCACTTATTCCTGAGTTTCAGTCGAACCCTCTGATGGCATATCGCCGACTCCCTAGCCTTCGTGATAAAATAGTAATAACTGATCCACCCATCCAATAGGACAACAAAGGTTTCTTACAGTTCAGAACAAGGGCAGCTACCTTTGCCGCAATTGTATTAACTGTAACCATATGATGAAGGGTCCTAAGTTTTATACATCCTACCACACAGAGGAAATACACAATCAGATGGTACTTAACATGCACCTCAGACCATGTGGTATATGTGTTAACTTGTCCCTGTCACCTACTATATGTAGGTGAAACTGCACTAGATTTCAGAACATGTTTTTTTCAACACATACACGATCCGCAAAAGGCAGATAGACCTACCAGTGACCATACACTTTACTGAAGTAGGCCACAGTGAGCATGATCTCAAATTTGCACTTATAGATCATGTACCCCTGTCGAAAAGAGGGGGAGCAGTAGATTGAAATGCTGTGAGCTCAGATGGATTCACGAATTACGCTCTCTCCACCCATCTTTACTGAAATGTTTATATTTTTTTGATGCGTTGCAAACTATCATTAAATAATCAAGCATTATGATATGGTTTTCTGAGACCTTAACCCCTTAAGGACCAAGGGCGTACAGGTACGCCTTTGCTCCCTGGTACTTAAGGACCAAGGGCGTACCTGTATGCCCGTGGGAATTTCGGTCCCCGCCGCGCGCCGGGCGGGGATCGCGCCGGGGTGACTGCTGATATCTATCAGCAGGCACCCCGCGCAAATGCCCAGGGGGGTCATTAGACCCCCCCATGTCGGCGATCGGCGCAAATCGCAAGTGAATTCACACTTGCGATTTGCGCCGATTCCGGGTCATGCGGGTCTATGGTGACCCGGTGACCCGGAATAGAAGGGGAATCGCGGGTGTCCTAGACACCCACGATCCCCCTGTAGCGATAGGAGTGAGGTGGCAAGGTTGCCACCCTTCCTATCTCTGCTATTGGTGGTCTAGACGCGACCACCAATAGCAGATCGGGGGCAGAGGGGTTTACTTTCGGTTTCCCCGTCCTGCCCTCCCACAATAGGCGGGGCAGGACGGGGAAACCGACAGGGACCGGCGCCGAAGATCCACTTACCCATCGGCGACGGCAGCGGCGACGATCAGCGGCGGCAGCGGGCGACGATCGGCGGAAGAAGAGGACCGCGACGCAGCTCCCTGGATCCAACGGAAGCCGGTGAGTTACTTAGCAACATCTGGAGGGCTACAGTCTGAGACCACTATAGTGGTCTCTAAACTGTAACCCTCCAGATGTTGCAAAACTACAACTCCCAGCATGCCCAGAGAGCTGTTTAGGCTTGCTGGGAGTTGCAGTTTTGCAACAGCTGGAGGTCTACAGTTTGAGACCACTGCAAAGTGATCTCTATACTGTGCACCTCCAGATCTTGCAAAACTACAACTCCCAGCATGCCCAGACAGCAGCTTGCTGTCTGGGCATGCTGGGAGTTGTAGTTTTGCAACATCTGGAGGTCCACAGTTTGGAGACCACTATGCAGTGGTCTCTAAACTATAGCTCTACAGATGTTGCAAAACTGCAACTCCCAGCAAGCCTAAACAGCAAACAGCTGTCTCTGCATGCTGGGAGTTGTAGTTGCGATCCCTCCAGCTGTTGCATAACTACATCTCCCAGCATGCCTTTCGGCGATCAGTACATGCTGGGAGTTGAAGTTTTGCAACAGCTGGAGGCACACTGGTTGGAAAATACTGAGTTAGGTAACTGAAGGTTTTCCAACCAGTGTGCCTCCAGCTGTTGCAAAAGTACAACTCCCAGCATGCACGGTCTGTCAGTACATGCTAGGAGTTGTAGTTTTGAAACAGCTGGAGGTTTGCCCCCCCATGTGAACGTACAGGGTACATTCACACTGGCGGGTTTACAGTAAGTTTTCTGCTTCAAGTTTGGGCTGTGTCAAATTTTTCACCGCAGCGCAAACTCCTAGCAGTAAATTCACTGTAAACCCGCCAGTGTGAATGTACCCTAAAAACACTACTCTACACTACCACATAATAAAGAGTAAAACACAACATATACACCCCCTTACACTGTCCCCCTAATAAAAAATAAAAAACGTATTGTACGGCAGTGTTTCCAAAACAGAGCCTCCAGCTGTTGCAAAACAACAACTCCCAGCATTTACGGACAGCCACTGACTGTCCAGGCATGCTGGGAGTTTAGCAACAGCTGGAGGCACCCTGTTTGGGAATCACTGGCGTAGAATACCCCTATGTCCACCCCTGTGCAATCCCCAATTTAGTCCTCAAATGCGCATGGCGCTCTCTCACTTCGGAGCCCTGTCGTATTTCAAGGAAACAGTTTAGTGCCACATATGGGGTATCTCCGTACTCGGGAGAAATTGCGTTACTAATTTTGGGGGCTTTTTTTCCTTTTACCCCTTATGAAAAAGAAAAGTTGGGGTCTACACCAGCCTGTTAGTGTAAAAAAAATTTTTTTTTACACTAACATGCTGGTGTTGTCCTTTACTTTTTATTTTCACGGGAGGTAAAAGGAAAAAAAGACCCCAAAATTTGTAACGCAATTTCTCCTGAGTACGGAGATACCCCATATGTGGGCGTAAAATGCTCTGCGGACGCACAACAAGGCTCAGGAGTGAGAGCACACCATGTACATTTGAGGCCTAAATTGGTGATTTGCACAGGGGTGGCTGATTTTACAGTGGTTCTGACATAAACACAAAACAATAAATACAGACATGTGACCCCATTTTGGAAACGACACCCCTCACGGAACGTAAGGAGGGGTATAGTGAGCCATAACACCCCACAGGTGTTTGACAAATTTTCATTAAAGTTGGATGGGAAAGTGAAAAAAAAAAAATGTTCTCACTAAAATGCTGGTGTCACCCTAAATTTTTCATTTTCACAAGGGAAAATAAAAAAAAGCCCCCCAAAATTTGTAACCCAATTTCTTCTGAGTAAGAGCATACCCCATATGTGGATGTAAAGTGCTCTATGGGTGCACTACAATGCTCAGAAGAGAAGGAGCGCCATTGGGATTTTGAAAAGAAAATTTGTCCAGAATTGAAGGCCACTTGTGTTTACAAAGCCCCCATGGTACCAGAACAATGGACCCCCCCCATATGTGACCCCATTTTGGAAACTACACCCCTCATGTAATGTAATAAGGGGTACAGTGAGCATTTACGCCCCACAGGTGTCTGACAGATTTTTGGAACAGTGATCCGTGAAAATGAAAAATGTAATTTTCCATTTGCACAGCCCACTGTCCCAAAGATCTGTCAAACGCCAGTGGGGTGTAAATGCTCACTGCACCACTTATTAAATTCTGTGAGGGGTGTAGTTTCCAAAATGGGGTCACATGTGGGGGGTCCACTGTTCTGGCACCACGGGGGGGCTTTGTAAATGCACATGGCCCCTGACGACCATTCCAAACGAATTCTCTTTCCAAAAGCTCAATGGTGCGCCTCCTCTTCTGAGCATTGTAGTTTGCACGTAGTGCACTTCAGGTCCACTTATGGGATACCTCCATACTCAGAAGAGATGGGGTTACAAATTTTGGGGGGTATTTTCTGCTATTAACCCTTGCAAAAATGTGAAATTTGGGGGGAAACACACATTTTAGTGAAAAAAAAATATATTTTTTTTTACATATGCAAAAGTCGTGAAACCCGTGTGGGGTATTAAGGCTCACTTTATTCCTTGTTACATTCCTCAAGGGGTCTAGTTTCCAAAATGGTATGCCATGTGTTTTTTTTTTTTTGCTGTTCTGGCACCATAGGAGCTTCCTAAATGCGACATGCCCCCCGAGCAAAATTTGCTCTCAAAAAGTCAAATATCACTCCTTCTATTTGGAGCATTGTAGTTCGCCCGTAATGCACTTCATGCCAACTCATGGGGTACCTCCATACTCAGAAGAGATGGGGTTACAAATTTTGGGGGGTATTTTCTGCTATTAACCCTTGAAAAAATGTGAAATTTGGGGGGAAACACACATTTTAGTGAAAAAAAAATATTTTTTTTACATATGCAAAAGTCGTGAAACACCTGTGGGGTATTAAGGCTCACTTTATACCTTGTTACGTTCCCCAAGGGGTCTAGTTTCCAAAATGGTATGCCATGTGGGTTATTTTTGCTGTTCTGGCACCATAGGGGCTTCCTAAATGCAACATGCCCCCCAAAAACCATTTCTGAAAAACGTACTCTCCAAAATCCCCTTGTCGCTCCTTCGCTTCTGAGCCCTCTACTGCGCCCGCCGAACACTTTACATAGACATATGAGGTATGTGCTTACTCGAGAGAAATTGGGCTACAAATATAAGTATACATTTTCTCCTTTTACCCCTTGTAAAAATTCAAAAATTGGGTTTACCAGAACATGCGAGTGTAAAAAATAAAGATCGTGAATTTTCTCCTTCACTTTGCTGCTATTCCTGTGAAACACCTAAAGGGTTAAAACACTTACTGATTGTCATTTTGAATACTTTGGGGGGTGTAGTTTTTATAATGGGGTCATTTGTGGGGTATTTCTAATGGAAAGACCCTTCAAATCCACTTCAAACCTGAACTGGTCTCTGAAAAAAAGCGAGGTTCAAAATTTTGTGAAAAATTGGAAAATTGCTGCTGAACTTTGAAGCCCTCTGGTGTCTTCCAAAAGTAAAAACACGTCAATTTTATGATGCAAACATAAAGTAGACATATTGGAAATGTGAATAAAATAAAAAAATATTTTGAATATCCATTTTCCTTACAAGCAGAGAGCTTCAAAGTTAGAAAAATGCAAAATTTTCAAATTTTTCATCAAATTTGGGGATTTTTCACCAAGAAAGGATGCAAGTTACCACAAAATTTTACCACTATGTTAAAGTAGAATATGTCACGAAAAAACAATCTCGGAATCAGATTGATAACTAAAAGCATTCCAGAGTTATTAATGTTTAAAGTGACAGTGGTCAGATGTGCAAAAAACGCTCTGGTCCTAAGGTGTAAAATGGCCTGGTCCTTAAGGGGTTAAAGGGTACCTCTCATCAAATAAACTTTTGATATATTTTAGATTAATGAATGTTGAATAGCTTTCCAATAGCATGTTAATGAAAAATACGCTTCTTTCTATTGTATTTTTCCCGATCAGTCCTGTCAGCAAGCATTTCTGACTTATGCTGGAGTCCTAAACACTCAGAGCTGCCAGCCTGCTTTGTTCACAGCCAAACAGGCTGTGATCAAAGCAGGCTGGCAGCTCTGAGTGTTCTCCTTTGTGAACAAAGCAGACTGGCAGCTCGTAGTGTTTAGGACTCCAGCATGAGTCTGAAATGCTTGCTGCCAGGACTGGTAGGGAGACCCCTAGTGGTCATTTCTTCAAAGTGGAAAATTAAATAGAAAGAAGCATATTTTTTAATAACATGCAATTGTAAAGTTATTCTGCATACATTAATCTATAATATATCAAAAGTTTTTTTGATGAGAGGTACCCTTTAATTGTTTCCTGAATTGCCATGATATAGTTTTACCATCCCACACGGCTCTAGTCACTTTATTTGATTTATATATTTTCATTTCTATCTTTATTTTTCATTTTTATCTTTATTTTAATTTTTTATTCATCTTTTTTTAAACTTTTTTCAACCATTCTGTTCATTAACTACATTCTTTTATCATTAGTATCAGTACTTTACACATTCTTTCTCTTTTGAATAGCATACATATATTGTTTTGCCTATCACACACCATTTATAACCATTAATATTCTTTCACACACAAATTGTCTTTTTCTTTTATATATATATATATATAAATATATATATATATATATATATATTTGTGGTCGGTGCTCATAAGCGTAGCGTCCCTACCTAATCCTAGTACCTTAACAAACTATCAGGCAGTCAGGGGTGTGCCATATACTGTCACGTGTAGGTACACCTGAAATAAATAGAGGGCATACCTGGAACTATGATGTTCCTGAATTATTGAAAGAAGGGATGGGTTTTGGGTGGGACATAACAGGACCCACGGCGTGCCGAGTTAGAGAAGCCACGGGTTCTTATAGCGTGGAAACTCGCCCTTCCCACAAATACAGGCTAACTACGTTAGCCTTCACACTTTTGGTCGTTGCTCATGAGTAGAGATGAGCGAACTTACAGTAAATTCGATTCGTCACGAACTTCTTGGCTCGGCAGTTGATGACTTATTCTGCATAAATTAATTCAGCTTTCAGGTGCTCCCGTGGGCTGGAAAAGGTGGATACAGTCCTAGGAGACTCTTTCCTAGGACTGTATCCACCTTTTCCAGCCCACCGGAGCACCTGAAAGCTGAACTAATTTATGCAGGATAAGTCATCAACTGCCGAGCCGAGAAGTTCGTGACAAATCGAATTTACTGTAAGTTCGCTCATTTCTACTCATAAGCGTAGCGTCCCTACCTAATCCTAGTACCTTAACAAACTATCAGGCAGTCAGGGGTGTGCCATATACTGCACCTGAAATAAATAGACAAATCAACAAAAAATTGTCCAAGTAGTGGATGACATGTGTGCATTCCAACATGTGTTCGAGAACCCAGTGCAAAGCCTGTGCAAATTTATCAAAAATCCAAGGACTACTATGGGATCTGAAAGTGAGTTTCACTGCAAAGAAGTACTGGTCACGCCATTTAAGCCCATGCCCCTTCCACAGTTCCGGATGAATAGGGAGATGTTTGAAGGCGTCCGATATGTCCGCCTTAGAGAGCCATGCGTTGCCCCTCATACTCAGAATTACTGCAATAGCTTTGTTGATAGATGCGTATTTGAGAGCAAATTCCTCGGCAGGAATAAGCGAGTTTAAGCTTGGGGTGGAAGAAGAGTGAGACACGGATAAATCATATATTAACCGCTTTTTATTGGTAAATTTCCCTACCACCAAACCAATGGGACTTACCCTCCACACATCAAAAGGAGGAGTGACAAAAGGACCGATGACAAAGCCCTTGTCCACCTCGCACTTAATCAGCTCATCCGCCGTGACTGGATCTCTCAGGGCAGACCTCAAATTGTCACATTCAAAAGTGACCCCAGGGAGAGCCACAAAACCTGAATGGAATCCCTCTTGTAAGCCCTGCACTAAATAGGAGACAAATTGCCTATCCGGGTGATCTTTCAGAAATACCTGCAAGGACAGTACCTCCACCACTGCTAGTCACGCCCTATTTTTTTGCGGGCAAGCATTTTTAGGGTGTGCCCTGAAACAGACGTGTAACAGTCTGCATTGGTGGTAGTTACAGACTGAATAGTTATAATTATTACAAATCTGTGACTTGCCTAAATATTTGATAGGCCTGCCAAGCCTATCAGTAATACCGGATGCTTTGGGACCTTTCATTGTAGCAGTGGAGGAGGATGTCCCTGGAGTAGCCTTATCTGATGCTTCACTGACACTGCAACACCAATCCGTGGTGTGGGCTATGGACTGACACTTAGCACAGACCGGAGCTTTTGAACCTGCAAAATGGTTACAAAAGATTTCCGTATCAATCAAGGCCAAATTCATGGTATAACCGAACTGCGCCAGGGCCGCTGCTGCTTTGGCCGAAAACGATCTGTGACAATCGTAAAAGATGTTGCCACCATACTTGTGCGACTCTTCAGTCACCTTGTACAAATACATGTCCAATTCTTCTCTCCTGTGTGGTTTCACAGAACAGATAATGTCTCTATAAATGGCGAAAGCCATGCTGAACTCTGCTAAGGTTAGCTTCCGGCTGAGCCTCACGTCCTTGGCTTTTAGTATCACTGACACCTCCCCGCAAGCAATAGTCTTATTCTCTATGATGTCATTAGTTGCAATGAGAAGAGATGCCAAATTGACGTCCTTACCCTCAATAATATCTTTTTTCAAATTCGCCGGGATAAAGTGTGATGGAGCCATATTGAGACCTACTGGCACAAGCGCAGACTGTTGCTGTACCATCAGGGTTGCTGGAACTGACGAAGTGTTAGCCCTATTTTCCAGGTTGTCCAACCTGGAGGACAGGGAGTTCACCAAGGTATGGAGCTGCATTATGAATGTATTCAATGTCTGCATTGAAACGGCCCCTGAACTAGAGCCCGCCTGATCACTGGGCCCTGTCTGGACCTAAATCAGTAACCGGTAAATTTCAGCTTTATGGGCTGTGGCTGGGAATGGAATGCCCCTGTGCACCAGCTCTGCCGTCAGATTCGGGATGGTCCAGCTGCGACAACACTGCTAGGACATGCTACCATATTCGGATGTCCTAGCAGTGTTGGCAAGCATAGAGCCAGCGTCTTCAATATCCGAGGCATGCGATATCCTAACAACAAACATAACAATTACCTTGTGCCCCCATACCATAACCGAGCCAGCCCTAACCTTTACTATAAACATGATGAAACCAGCCATACAACAAGATTGAAAGTGACTTACCCTAACTACTTCTGCCACCAACCTAGAAATGCTGGCGACTCACAGACACTTCTCAAGTCTTCTTTGTTGACGTATTCTCACATACAGATGACTGTTGGGGGGGGGCGGGGACACATACCGGGGGGGGTACAAAGACGACAGCAGCAGCCGATGTTTCAACTCTTGGAGACCCCAGAATTGATCTCGAATGTCATCAATCTCACTGAAGTACAGTTAGATCCGGACACTGTTTCACTCCGTTCAAACCCGAGCAGTACGAAATAGATGTGGCTAAGGCCGTCAGAGACATGAATCTGTATAAGTTTTTCTCAAATAAAATTGAGCACGAGCATGAGAAATGTCCAGGAGATGTACCAGCCATTATCGGCCTGTTAGGATTTTTACAGACAGAGTTCTCTAGCACTGAATTAGATTGTGTTGAAATGATGACTAGTGGATTTGAAGATTCTCACACGACTCCGACCAGTGTATTCAGTTTCACTGAAGACAGGTTTAAGAAAGGAAATAGATCCAGGTTTACTCCCCCTCTTCAGCAGGGGGGTCACCTTGATCTGTTCCAGAGGGTGGTCGTGAGTGATGTGAAGTCCATCTTGTATCCTCAGCCAATACCTAATTTATTCAGGTAGAACTGAAAGCATTGAAAATATTTAAGTTGCAAGAAGATCTGCTGGTGGTTAAAGCTGACAAGGGGGGTAGTGTGGTAGTTATGTCTAAGGAGATGTACAGTGATGAGGCCGAGAGGCAACTATTTGACACCACCACCAATACCCCCCTTGCCAGTGATCCCACCTTCAAGATATTAACTAATTTAAAGTCTATGCTGCATAAGTTTGTATTAGAGGGTATTCTGTCTAGAAGAAGTGCAGAGAAACTGATTCCGGAGTGCCTGAAACCAGCCCGATGGCACTATCTCCCAAAGGTGCATAAGTCGCTGAGCCGTCCCCCAGGCCACCCTATTGTGGCAGGGGTCGGCTCAGTGACTGAGCACCTTTCTCATTACTTAGATTTGCTCCTCCATCCCCTCCTCCCGGCGATACCTGCTTACATCAAAGATACTGGTCATCTTCTTCTGATCCTGGGCGACATGCATTGGCAGGAGGACTGTAGCTTGTGCTCTATTGATATTGTCAGCCTGTACACACGCATCACTCACGATGTGGGTGTACAGGCTGTCATCGAATCACTGAGAAAAACAGATAGCTCTGACAAATATATCGGTTTCGTAGGTGAGGCTTTGAGATTTATCCTTACCAATAGTACTTTCAAATACGAGGAGCAGTGGTACAGGCAGGACACCGGGACCCCGATAGGGACACCGGTGTCCTGCACGTACGCTAATTTATTTCTACCTGTTTTTGAGGATAAATACATGTACTCTATGTCCAATCCTTACATCAGGTTAATCAAGTTATACCTCCGCTTTGTGGACGACATATTGTTGGTGTGGTCTGGTCCTCGGGACCAATTTAGTACCTTTGTCCAGTACCTTAATAAAACCAACACAATGAAGATGTCGTTCACTGAACAATTTGGAGGAGGGACACTTGAGTTCTTAGATGTGAGGTTGATTATAGAGAATAATACACTAATCAGTGAGGGCTATAGAAAGAGTATTGCTAAAAACACTATTCTGCACTTCAAGAGCTCTCACCCATACTCGGTCAAAAAGGGAAATCCTTAGAGCCAGTTCGTCCGCTTGAAACGTAATAACACCACTGAAGACCAGTACCAGGTCCAAGCTGACGAACTGGAAATAAGACTAAAAGAGAGAGGGTACCCGATGTCTCTGATATAGTCCGGCAGACAAAAAGCTGATGCCAGAGGAAGGCAGAACTTGTTCACACATAACGGTAAAACCGCTACGTGTACAGAAACTCGTAGGTTCGCATGCACATTTGATAATACTCCGGTTAACAAGATTGTGGAACGTGCCATCAGACGCAACTGGTATCTACTGGAAGCAGATAATGAGCTGAAATCTATAGCTGAAAGAAAGCTTTGGTGGCTTACCGGAAGAATCGCACAATCGGCGATCGTTTAAAATCCAATGTGAATGCGAACCGGAATAAGAGCAAAGATAGAGATACCTGGCTAAAAGACTTAGTCCTGCAAGATAATTACCCCTGTAAAAATGAAAATTTTTGTAAGTACAATTTAGCTCCTAAGGTATTACGAGTAGGATTGGTGACACGTTGTCCAAGATTTGATTACATGCCGGGCAAAAGGTGTAGTGTATGTCATGTTCTGCCCCTGTGGTTTCTTTTTCATTGGAAAGACCATTAGACAGTTACAGATCCGGATGAGGGAACATTTTTACTCTTTCCGTACTGGTAAAGGGGCTCCTCGCCTCATTAACCATGTGAGGGAAAACCACAATGGCAGATATGAAGAGCTGCGCTTTGCTGGACTTGAAAAGGTTAAAGCAGCCCCGGGAATCAGTGCAGACAGACACTTGCTTAGAAGAGAAATGCAGTGTATTTTGAGAACCGAAGCTACAGGAGTGTTGGGGTTAAATGATAAGGTGGATATGTCTGTGTGCTTTTAAATAACACCAATGGCAATGAGTTTGTAGATTACTTTTTGCATTTTAAGTGAGTAACTTACCTGCTTCTAGGTCCGCCCTCAGGGTTACGATTTTAGTCACATGGTGTTTTCAGTTGGAACATGGTGATAAGTCAATGTGATTGCACACCTGTATTTAATCCTTGTGTACTCCCCATGAAGTTGAGGCCAGACGAAGCAGGTAACCCGTGCGAAACATCGGCTGCTGCTGTCGCCTTTGTACCCCCCCGGTATGTGTCCACCCCCTCCCCAACAGTCATCTGTATGTGAGTATACGTCAATAAAGAAGACTTGATAAGTATCGGTGAGTCACCAGCATTTCTTGTTTCCTTTGAAAATTGTTTGCATCTGCCTGTTATGTTAGAGCACCACCGTATCCTACTGGGTGAACAGTACTCCTACACTGCAAAAAAGACATTCCTTTTCACAGAGCTAGCAGTGCAGGTTCTGTCTTGATATCTTGGATTCTTTCGGGGGGAATGGTGAGGTCTGAAGTGTCATCCACATTAAAAGGAGATAACTTAATCGAATAAGAGACCTTTGTATCTTGCCGAGAGAACTTCTGGATAAAAGAAAGATGGCTGTCTGGGGTCCATGGGAATGGCTGTAGTCAACAACCGGTCATCAGAGAAGAGATGACTTATGGGATAAAGGTTTCTCCCTGACTCTTCATGGCTCCCCCCTTCAGGTACCTCTAGGAACTTCTGTGATGCTTCCCTCTATGAACCTCCGATAATGAGCTTTCTTTCCTGTTTCATTCAACCAAGTTTTAACCTGTTTTCCTATTAAAAACTCCACCCAACTAAATATAATGTCAACCAATGATGACTGGTGGGTGTTAACTATGTATATCAAGGTCTAGTTACATGACATCACTGTTAAACATTAATTTGCTATAATTGTGTTAGAGATGCAAAAGATTATTGTGGCCACCTTATCACCTGTATACACATAGGGGGACAAGACAATGGCATAGATGTTTCTCGGGCACCTCAAATAGATCGCCAGAGATATAGATGAATAGAATGCAAATACAACACATTGTTGAACACATACACACACCTGCATCCAGGTGTACAGAGCAGACCCCCATGGGAGTAAGAATAACAGACAATGAGTTTCATTCTCCAGGAGATTTTTCATTGGAGAATTTTCACACATTCAGTTTTTCCCCAGAGACTTTGGTCAATTGGTATGGGGCCTTATGAGAATGTTTACAAAATGGATGCCGGACACATAGCCATATTGTATAATTCCTATATCTTTCATATTATAGCATTTGATAATTATCGGTACCAGAAAGTCTGACAGAAGCCATGACAGACCTCTGATATAATCGTGACATTGTGTCATGTGTGAAAAAACATACATATCAGTGACAAGTGATATACAATGTGGGAAGACCTCGAGAGCCCAAAGATGTGTTGGGCTGGCGACTGCTAGACAACGATTTACCCAAAGCCGTGATCGGTAAAGAGACAAAAGTATAACTACCTGCGGACCAGTAGATCAAGAACCTTGAACCTGTAAGGAAACAACACATAACCTGAAATTACCTGCCTATGCTAACTCCTATGACAAGCCAGGAGTAATGCCACCACCTACCTACACAAACTGAGAGCCTACTTCAACTTGATGGACATATGTCTTTTTTCGACCGTACTAACTATGTAACTATGTAACCAGCTGGCGATGAATGATGACAGAAAGAACTGCAAGCCAATCCCTTGACCTAGAATCTGACCTGTAAGGTAACCAAAACCCGATGAGACCCAGAACATGAACCTGACCCTGCCTTGATGAACCGCACTCAACTAAGATCCTAAACTGCTACCTTGTCACAACAGCGGACTAGCACCGTATCACCTGACACTGTGGTAGAGCAGCACCTAAGCAACCCACAACCTGTAGAAATATGTTAAAGTGCAGAGGCTAAATTATAAAACAGTTTGGGAAGAGAACCCAAAGACGTGATGGGTAACCCATATACCGCTATATGGAAATTAACAATATTCAAATAGAAGCACCAAGGATAGATGCACGGTCCGGCGTCACCTGCTGCCAACCTCAACTGTTGCTGAAAAACCTTAAAGACAGTACAGATAGCAATTTATCTCATGAACCTATGAAAATCTATGTGCTGGACTCTGGGACGTCTGAGAAACAAACTCTTGCAACTTCAAAAAACCCTCTGGTAGGCTACCGATACTAAGAACACCGGTGGACACTATAGACAATAAAACTGAGTTATAACTCAACTATGCGGAACTCACTTAGACACCAGGATGGGCTGTGGGTCCTTTGCAATCAACACAGGGGCTGCTGCTTCAGGTTACTATCTACTGGGGATTACCTACCTGGGGTATCTACCTATTGGACGCATGAGCTACCTGGGGGCATTATTTACTGGAGGTACTAACTACTGGGGCACTACTAACTTATGGTACTTCCTACTAAGGGCATTACCTACCTGGGGGGCACTTTTAACCGGGGACATTATTTGCTGGGGGTATTACCTACCTTGGGCACTATCTACTGGGGCATTACCTATTACATACCTACTGGGGGCATTAACTACAACCTATCTGGGGGCATGACCTACTGCATACCTACTGGAACATTACTTACCTGGGAGCATTATTGGGGGCATTACCTACTAGGGGCATTATCGACCTACTGTGGGGGGGGGGGTTCTAACTTATAGGGGGATTTCCTACCTACCTACTGGGGCCGCTACTTAATAGGGGAGGGGAAATAACCTACCCACCACCACCCTATCCCCCTACCCTTTCCCCCAACACACTTAACTGCTTCCTTATACTATTCATTCATTCATTATTTGGGGCACTTAGGGTAGGGAACATGTGGGAAATGTGCTGAAAAATTATGGAGCCTAATATGTTTGTTGTTTGGCAGATTCTGTGGAGACGAGTCATGTTTGGAAGAAGACTTCATGATGGTCTAAACAAAACAGGGAAGTAAAGGAAAGAGAACGACTCCAAGAAGATGCCTCCTGTGAGTCAGCAGATGTAACTGCACTGTAATCACTTATACGGTCTGCAAAGCCTGTGTAGAGCCCGGGTCATTACTATGTGGGCTTTGTATGGGGGGGGATATTGGTCTATGTTCAATGGTTTTTCAATCACTATGTGGTGGTAATCGTAGTGGTCATGGTATTGTGGTATTATTTTCACTTTTATACTGGTATTATTATTGGTAATATTGGTCTCAGTATACAGGATTTAGTCAGTAACAGTATGATGGTAATATACATCCAAAAAGCAAAATCACAGCACAACTCCAGGGATCCAGTCTTTCAAATCAAGGCTGAAATTTTATTGCACTATGTAACAAACAGTGCAACGTATCGGCATACAATGCTTTTATCAAGCATTGATAAAGGCATTGTATGCTGAAATGTCGCACTGTTTGTTACATGGTGCAATAAAATTTCAGCCCTAATTTGAAAGACTGGATCCCTGGAGTTGTGCTGTGATTTTGCTTTTTGGATGTATATTGCTGTTCCAGCCTGGCAAGCTGGCTTGTCGCTTGCACAACACAGGACGGGGTTAATATTGCTTGCCTTCCCTTTGGATTGCAGCATAATGGTAATATTTATAGTGATAATATTCCTCCTTGTATACTGGTAATATAGGTAATATTGGTCTCAGTATACAGAATTTGTTCAGTAACAATATGATGGTAATATGTTTGGTGCTAATATTCCTCCCTGTATACTGGTATTATTGGTAATATTGGTCTCAGTATACTGGATTTGGTCAGTATCAGTATGGCGGCAATATGTGCTATTTCTTCCTTAATGCAAACATGGAAGAAATAAAAAAACGGAGCACTCACACTACTGCTGGAGGTCTTCAATTCAGGCTGTATTCACGGAGGTCCCGGCATAGGTGACCTCTGCAGGGAGATGCAGATGGAATAGGGGGGAAGCTAGAACCGAGCTTCCCCCCTATTCCATCTGCGTCTCCCTGCAGAGGTCACCTATGCCGGGACCTCCGTGAATACAGCCTGAATTGAAGACCTCCAGCAGTAGTGTGAGTGCTCCGTTTTCAATTTCTTCCATGTTTGCAATATCTATTTGAGCTTTATACGTGATGCACCATCAGTAACACACGCCGGGTAATTGACCTCCTCTCCTTCCACCTAGATATATATGTGTAGCTTTCCATTGCCGATGCCAATTTTTTTTCACTACCCTTTTTTCTGTGCTTTTTTCTGTGGTTAGACTATTTCTTCCTTACTTTCTCTATGAACTAAAGGTCTCTTCTTTTTCTTGTCCTGTGTTTTAAAATATTTTTTATATAGATGATGGGTAAAATAGAGGCAGGCACTGGGGGCAGACTAGGTGGTGGGCCACGTGAGGGTAGGCCAAGCCTTGAACCATGTAAGGAGCCCCAAAATTTCTGATGGCAGTACTGCGCTGCACCTCCGGTATCCAAGTCTACTACTATTGCCCAATAATTGCCTTTCAAAGTCGCTTGTTACTGAGTAACTGTAAAAAGAGGGGGAGTGTCTCACAGTCCAGGTGCAATCCCCAAGCTGCTGCAGCATCTCATCACGCCCTATTAAATTCAGATGTCTGAACCAAGTACCATTGACCAACCGGGCACCAACGCTCCTGCACCTCCTGTGGCAAGGGACTCACCTGCTCTGGCGACCAGCACCATATCTCCTTCCACCGCCAACAACCCGAGTGTTCCGGCAACCCCCCCGGTATTCATGGGAAATCCTGTACTCCCTACAATATAGACCCCTTTACCCAGAGGGATTTTAAGGAAAGAATCCAGAGCCTGTTTGTCTTTTACTCTTTTCCTCCTAATCAACAGGTGCCACTGCTCACAGGGCAACTACAGGGAACGGCATTAGAGGAAGTCCACACCTGGCCAACATCCGAGAAGGCGACTGTGGAGCAGAATTTTGGAGGGCTGTACCAGGTATTTGAGTACCATTCTCCATCAGAGGTACGTCTCTGACTTTATGAAAGGCGACAAAAGCCAGGTGAGACTCTGAGAGCGTATGCTGTGGCCCTACAGAATGCCATAGAGACTGTCCAGAAGTTAGATGGTACAACTCCTGAGCAGGGAAATAAAGTGTTAATGGACAGGTTTCTTGATGGAGCTCATAACAAATGAGATAAGAGACTCTCCTAGGACTGTATCCACCTTTTCCAGACCACCGGAGCACCTGAAAGCTGAACTAATTTATGCAGGCTAAAGTCAGCAACCACCAAGCCACAAGGTTCGTGCAGTAACTTCGCTCATCTCTACTCCTCGAGTCAAGAGATGTTGTGACTGAAGTCTGGTGGCCCGACAGCGAGCGGCTCAAGTCGCCGGTGGATCCAGCACTGGTCCCTCAGAACACTAGTGGGTGCAGCTCCAGGTAGTGGACGCCACTACCCCTCCAGACCAGATTAATGGAGTTGTGAATATAGCGAAGAGGTATCATGAATCCTTCAGTAAGCACCCAATGGACTTTGGGAAAACGTCAATGATTCAGCACTGCATCTTCCGCCTATCAAAGAGAGACACCATCTGGTCGCGACAGGCATGAATCAAAATGTAAAGAAGATGCTTGCTGAAATGAAGGAAGTAGACATGATTCAACAAAGCCAAAGTCCCTGGGCGGCACCACTTGTCCTAGTCAAAAAGAAAGATGGAACTATCTGTTTCTGTGTCGACTACAGGAAACTAAACAATTTTACTCACAAGGACGCTTATCCCTTGCCATGAATTGAGGAGTCGCTTACTGCCCTTGGGTCTGCTGCCTACTTCTCCACCCTGGACTTAACCAGCAGATATTGGCAAGTGCCAATAGCCCAGGAGGATCGGGAGAAGACCACCTTCGTGACACCTATGGTTTTTTCGAGTTCAAAGGTATGCCATTTGGTCTGTGCAATGCGTCTGGAAGCCATGGTCCGCATGAACTCTGACGTCAGACGCTGAAAACACGATGCTCTGCATTCACTTCCTCAATTCCATTGGGTTGCATAATCCGGGTCCTGCGCCGTCAGGACCAGCCACCACGAAGTTCTGCATTCATCTCCTCGATTCATCGGGCGGTATTACCCGGGCCCTGTGCTGTCAGGACCAGCCGCCACCTGTGCATGCCAGCACATATTCCTGCAAGTATATCTGCAGCTCAGCAAGTAATTGCCGACCACAAAGAACTGGTAATAGATCAACATTTATTGCATCACTTGTTATAGCCTACAGTTATATTGAAAATCTGACCAGAGACAATATAACAATATTATAGCAATCGTTGGGAAAAAAAACAATCACATAGCCCTGTGCAGGATGTTTTCATTAATGCCCCATGAACTATTTTGTTTTTTCTAACCAAGGCCCTTTAGGCCATTTCATTTACATCTGCCCTCCAGGATGTTATGCCGAGGGCGACTTTACTCTAGAGGGGGAGCCTGTGGTGACCCAGTACAGAATCACGTGTTCTTCTGTACTCCTGCCAACCCTGTGTGGCAGATGCTGCTTCAATGTCCGTCTTGGGCCCACACTCCTTAGAACTCTCCATAATGTACTAAATAATGTAATGTTACATAAGGGTTAATGTATTGTATTTTCTATGCACTTGTTACCTTAAGGAACCTGTTGTCAAGGACCTTGTTGTTAAGGGGAGTATGCAGTGGTTAACACGTGACTTATCTGGCCAATGGGATCTCTGTAAATTCCTCCCATATACAGTGAGGTCAGAGTTCAACTCGCTCTCTTAGTTCTGTGCATGCTGAGGTACAGTTTGGTGAGGAGTGAATTCTGTCTGTGAGGTGGATCTGAAAGGAGTCCTGCTAGTCCTGCAACCATTTATCAACTACAAGTTAACCCCACTACCCAGGTGAAAGTCAAAGCCTTGCGGTAAGCCTACAGTCTCGGGGATTACTTCAGTTAGTCAAGTCCAAGTCCCTAAAGTATAGCGTGGGCTGTATACCAGTCAAGTAAATTATACACAGCACAATGAACTATAAGTCCCAGCAAGCCGATAAGCTTCCCTAAGTTCACCCTACAACTCCTTCATGCTATTCGGAGCTGTAACGGATTGTACAATCTTTCCAACCTCAGTAAAGCATACCAGTTCTCCGTAACCTTGCGTCGGAGTGATTATTTGCCCCATGTCTGGCACAGGTGAAGCTGGCCTACATAGTGGTGTATAGGCCAACCAAGCCCTGGTGTCACGATAAGGTTAATTACACATTAACCCGTCCGACACCACACAATCCTTCTAGCAAAATGATTAAGGGACACATGAAACCAGACTATAGCTCTTTGGCAGTGCATACCAGTGTAATAAATACCAGTGAAATTAATAAATGTCATGGTGCCCGCAGCTCCACTTTTTGGCTGAGTTTATTCACCTCCTACTTCTGCCACCTGCTTCTGCCCAGACCACATTTGAATACGCTCACCTGCATCTTTTCTATGCCTCTGCCACCAGTACAGCCAATTTACACAGGTTTTTATTATCTGCTTTGTTTACTAAAATTTAACATCTCCCAGCCCACAATTTTTCCTTGTAAACTCAATTGGGGTTGATCCACAGAACTGCCAGTTTTAGATTCTGCTATCAGACGACACTGAGTCAGAATGTGGAAAGAAAGTGCAGACTCGGCCATTTTCCCCCCCCCTCATTTACTAAACAGACAATTTTATCTGACACATTTCCCCATAGAAACAGGAACTACGAACATATTTAGCAAAGTTCATTATTAATAAAATATAACTTCATGTTTTACATTTTTTTAAGTTATTGTTTTCATAAAAAGAACCATGATTAATAAATAAAGGTTAGAGGAATAACAATTGTCACAATAAAATATACATAAAAATGAAGAACATAGGCAATAAAACCTCTGGAGGTAGGTATTAAGAAACCAGAAGGAACGTGGCATTTACATAATTTTGTGTACGGTTTGCGCACTTTCACATTTCTTGGTGACATTTGCATGAGTCACATAAAACTCCTGCAGGTTTATATGGGGTGCTTCATAATACATTTGTTTACATTCTCAATAAAATCCAAATCATTTACTGCATTTGTTTTTCCAATTGGTGGGACACACAAAGTGCTTGTTGTAAAATATTATAACTATGAATTTTAACAAGCAAAGAATTTCCCATTACATATTCACAGCTAGGTCTGTTCTAATTGATGGTATATTTGTGTAAGTCTTCTACGTCTTTACACTTAAATAGGCACTCCCATCAGAGTGTCCATAAGTTTTAACACAATATGCATGGAAAACATTTTCTTAAAGGGGCATTCCGTCCTTATACATCTTATCCCCTATCCAAAGGATAATGGATAAGATGTATGATCGCAGGGGTTTCCGACACCGGGACCCCTGTAATCTTGGTGCAGCCCCCGGCGCTGTCTCCGAGACGTGACGTCACGGCCACGCCCCCTCCATTCATGCCTATGGGAGGGGGCATGACGGCAATCACGCATCCTTCCATAGGCATGCATGGAGGAGACGTGACGTGACGTCACGAGGGGTATGGCCGTGACATCATGCCTCGGAGGCAGTGACCGGCACAGAATGCCGGGGACTGCACAGAATGCCGGGGACTGCACAGAAATCGTGGGGGTCCCAGCGGCGGGACCCCTGCGATCAGACATCTTATCCCCTATGCTTTGGATGGGGGATAAGATGTATAAGGCTGGAATACCCCCTTTGAATTGTTTGGTGATGAGGGATGGTGAGGATAAATATTTTACCATATATAAGGCATTGCCTTATGGGGGAATCTACTGCTTGGCTCCCGTTAAATAAATGTACGCTTTCAATCTAATACTGCAATCACAATATGGTATTAAAGATGGACATTCACACCTCATGTCTATAAGGATTCATAAGGCTATATCTACCTGGTGATCTCATGCATTTGTGTGCAGACATATAGCAGTGTGAACTCACCTGTCATATGAGGGCAATGAGTGCTGCATACACATAAAGCTGTGCACCCAATCAAACTAATGAATCAGGGAGAAGGGCCTATTTAAAAGAGATGACCAAGAACCCAATGATCACTCTGAGCTCCAAAGATCCTGTGTGCAGATGAGAGAAACTTCAAGAAGGTCAACCATTACTGCAACTTTCCACAATCAGGGCTTTGTTGCAGAGTGGTCAGAAAAAAAGCATCTCCTCTGTAAAAGATATATGAAAGCTGCCTGGAGTTTGCAAAAAAAGCACCTAAAGAACTCTCAGACTGCGAGAAAGAAGATTATCTGGTCTTGAACCTTTTGACATCAATTCTAAATGACATGTCTGGAGAAAACCAGACGCTGCTCATCACCTGCACAATACCATTCCTACATTAGTATTGGGCAGGTGATTATTGAGTAAAGGGTCTGAAAACTTATTTTGTTTTATTTTAGCTCGAGATCTACCTAGTGCCCCTAGCATCCTTGGCGAGGTGTTGTACCAGTGCCCACCCCCCAATATACACACATAATCTTTCCCTCTGCCTTCACAACCCCCTAGGTAGGTAGGTAGCTAGGTAAGTAGCTAACAAGGTAGGTAGGTAGCCAAGTAGCTAGGTATGTAAGTAGGTAAGCATCAGGTAGATAGATAGGTTGTAAGACTCACGGCAGAAGGCTGAAACACACACAGTAGTAGTGGATCCACTTGACCTGTGTGGTAGATGACGTGGGCTGTGCCAGGGAGCGGAGTCTAAGGTGCCGCTGGTTTTGACCAGAGCCCGCAGCAAAGCGGGATGGTCTTGCTGCGGCAGGCGGCACCCAGGTCGCTACCCCTGGTATGACTCGACCACACAGGCAGCTGGGGAGGTACAAGGCACATGAGAAATACGGCAAGTAATGGTCTGGATTGCTGAAGGTCAGGGCAGGAGACACAGGTGCGAAGTCAGGAACGTAGCAGGAGGTCAATAGGCAGGCAGCACAGGAGCAAGGTCAGGTCACGGAACAATGGGGTAAGGAACATGCAAGGCAAGATACAGAATAGCTTTCACTAGGGCACAAAGGCAACCAAAGATCCGGCAGGGGTTAGTGGGAGGTGCTGATACTTATAGGATAGGTGCAGGTGTAAGTAATAATTACCGGCCCTTTAAATCTAAGAGATTCGGCGTACGCGCGCCGGTGCTGCGAGATGTCCGGAGGGACAACAGACTGGGAAGGTGAGTGACAGGCTGAGATTCGCATGCGGGCATGTCCTGCAATGTGAATCCCGGCCCCGCAGACTGAGGAGGAGAGAGGAGGAAAGTGCTCATGGCCAGCGTGTCTGGCCGAAGCGCTGAACGTTACATAGGTAAGTAGGTAGATAGGTAGCAAAGTAGCCAGGTAGGTAGTTAAATATGTAGCCAAGTAGCTATGTACATAGTGAATTATGGCAAGGTATAGGAATAAGTCGCACTCGCCCGGACTTCAGCTTCACCATAAAGGATTTTATTCCAAATAGACTGCAGCAAGCATGTGAAAACATACAGATCTTTGGTGGGTTGCGAGAGCCGGCACGGCTCTCAGACACAGGGCACACCACTGATAGGCTTATCAGTGGTGGGCCCCGCGTCAAAGAGCCGTGCCGGCTCTCGCTCCCCACCACAGATCTGTATGTTTTCACATGCTTGCTGCAGTCTATTTGGAATAAAATCCTTTATGGTGAAGCTGAAGTCCGGGTGAGTGCGACTTATTCCTATACCTTGCCATAATTAATTGTCTATGATTGTGCTTTATACGTCTGCACCCGAGGACACAGCATACTGCTATTTGCACTTATAGCCACATAGAGCTATCTTACGGGACTATAGTATTACTAAGAGCAGTGCCTGGTACACCTTGCTTCTAAGAGCTATGTAGATAAGTAGATAGTCAGGCTCCTTCCCGATACCCCCTATGCTAGGTTGAAAAAAAAATCATGCTTTCCTCTGTCCAACCCAGGGATTTCCAAACAACCGGCGCATCTTCCTTCATCCACAATGAAGGTGCCAATAAAGGCACCAGCACTGCATGGGGGCAGAGGCCACAGTCTCCTGTCAGTGTAAGCCACAGGTCCTGTGGCTTACACAGACAGGCAGCTTTTACCTGTACGCACATGTGCACATACAGTACAGCTGAAAGCAGTGCTCACTTGTCTGGGGATCCAGGGAAAGTGGCCTGCCTTTCCCTGTGTGTGCGCCCCCAGCAGGGATCGGGTTCTCGAAAGAGTAGGTACGTCAATGATTTTAGCACAAGGCTGCAACATAACAAAATGTAAAAAAAAAAAAAAAAAGCATTCTATATTTTTTTGCTGCTACATCAAACAAATAGAAAAGGAGAGTTGAATAGCTTTAATACTCTGCCACATCATCATTTAATTTTGCCACCATGCCTTACTAAGAACAAACACTCTCAGAAACATATATTTGAGAGTTTCAAAGCATTTCAGACAGTCACATGGTTCCCATATGTTACACCTCTGAGAACCTAGAATTTAGAATAATACAGATTTTTTTTTTAGAGATCTCTGTTTTCACTAGGGTACTGCTTTAACATGTGTATGCCTTTTTCTATAATGGAAGTATAAAGCTCTTTGCATACACATATACTGTATAGTACAGAGTACATTCTAATGAATATCACTCTTAAAGGGCTTTTTCAGATAATTATTTCTAGCTTTAGTCATGCTCAAGCTGCACTAAAAAAAGAGCCATTCCCCTGCCAGTACCTTTCCGAGGCTGTTACTCACCACTGCTCAGTGTTTTCTGCTCTCCTCTTAACACATAGGAGATGCCCTTTTAGCCAGTCATTGGCTGTAGCATTGACAGACCACCACTAGTAAATGACTAAATGGGCATTTCCTGTATGGCAAGAGTAAAGCAAAAATCATTAAACTCACTCTAAGCACAATTTAAAGGAAATCTGTCATCAGTTTTACCTGCACTAACCTGTCGGTACAGACAGGTAGTGCAGGTGACACTGATGACAACCATACTTACCTGGTCCCATTCCGTGCTCTGGTTCTCCTGCAATTGAAGAACCAAAGCACGGAGTTTTGTGATGTCACCACTGCTGTTTGCTAGCAGCGGGACCCAGCAGAGCGGTGATGTCACAAAGCTCTGCCCAGGCTTCAAGTTATCCTTGGAATGGAAGATACGGAACCAGGTAAGTATTGTTATCATCACTGTAACCTGCACTACCTGTCTGTACTGACAGGTTAGTGCAGCTGACACTGATGATAAATTTCCTTTTAGCAAGAAATAATTCTCTGGACAACCCCTTTAAATCCTATGGAAACCTTTGCAGATATTTGTTTATTGTACTGTATGTATTATATTAAACACAGAACTCCGCAAGCAGAACAGACGTCCACCCAAAGAACAAACATGTTCTTTCATGGGTTTACGTGTATTCTGATGGCGGAATTTTGCTGTGGCGATTCTGCAGTGTGAATAGGGCAGCAGAATCCAACTGAAAACAATTGGACTCTGCTGCAAGCCAATTTCCACCAGCGGAATGTCCTCAATGTGGATAGGCCCTCAGTCCCCCCAGACCCATTAGTCCTCTTCCAGATCCATCTGTCTCTTCCTCCTTCAGATCCCTTAGTCTCCCCAGACTTTTCTGCCCCCCCCCCCCCCAGACTCCTCAGTCATCCTTCTCCTTTACCCTTGTGTTCCCCCCAGCACTCTCTGTCCCCTACCTTCCAGTGATCCTACTTCACACTTGTGTACCCCCCAGAAATCTCTGCCCCACCAATCCCCTCAGTCATTGTTCTTCATACTCTCCCCCCAGACCTCTGTGCCCCCTTTCCTTCAGACCCTCAGTAACCTTCTTCCAACTTTATTGCCTCTATCCAGAACTTTCTGCCCCAACCCTCCTCCGCATAAGACCCCTTCATCATTCTTTTTTACACTTTTTGCCTCCCTCCCTACCTTCCTCACCTTATGCAGGAGGCTTCATCGGCAGGCTGAAGCGGCCACATATTCCCCCTCCTGCTCAGAACGAAGTGTAGCCAGGGCAGGGACACTCCGTGTTGTCAGGGGTGTGCCTGCGCGCAGACGTCTGCTTCCCTTAAAGTGGCAGTGTCCCTTTCCTGGCTCACTGCTTGGGGCCATGGCACCGACCAAGAGTGGGGCCCCCTTCACTGCAATCTGAGAAGGGGTCCTCCCGGGGAAAGTGGGGCGTATATAGTGGCCAGGGCTGCATTTGTTTGTAAAGGAATGCAATGGTTAAGAGGTGGAGCTTAATACTTTTGAATACTTTTGTCTATATAATATTTACATACTTATATGGCGATAATCAAAGGAGTAATACATACAGTTGTATTTACACATTCAGATATTTAATGGCAACTGTTGAATACAAAGTCAGGAATGGCTATGGATACAAGAGACAACTACGTATTTCCCTTATACACGTCCTCCATGTAGGACCTGTTCTTGGCTTTGCATTCAATAATTGCCTTTAAAAACCTAAATGTGTGAACACTGCCTAAAGCCAAATGACCTCATCAATGGAATCCGTCTTCTAGTAAGTGGCTATATTTCTGATCAGCACCCTCCTCTTTAATGTAAAAATAATCTGAGATGAAAATTGCAGGAATAAAGCAATGTTTCCTGAAACCGTATGTAAAAGTGTTTGTGGTGACCTATATATTCACCACCACATGAAACTTCTCCAGTTGTTAATATACACATAACCACTAACTGGGTGGAACGTCAGATTTTAGAGTTTCCATTACCACATTTGGTCGATGTAAAAAACTACCGTTGTGTTAGAAACAAAAGTTTTATTTTGTTCTTTGGATCTGCAGTATTATACTAGTCATATAATCAGATATATGTTAACCAATTCCTCTGAAAAATATATATAATGAACAAGGCATTGCTTACCTTAAATTAAAATTGAAATACATACATTTTGAAATGATAGCAGAATATTATGTAACTATGGTTTGGTCCTGCTTATCTACTCTTTCATGCTTCTTCTTTTTTTAACTCTTATTTCAGCACCATTACGGCTGGTTTGTGTATTTTTTTTTTAAAGTTTTTTTTTTTAAATGCTTTATGCTTTACGCTGCGTATCTGCTTGTTTAGTTTGGCAGCTGTATATAGAGACAAGCCCACCACCAAGGCCAACTGCATGTGGACTATTTCTCCATTTTAGAAAGTATATAATAATCATAAACAACAAGCAACTAAAAAAGAAAGACAATATGGTAACTGCCATTTACTGTATTTCCTAATTTCCTAAGAACTACACTGTTATTACCATATTATGGCCTCGTTTCAGACTATATATTTCAGCTGCAACCGTTAATAAGTGGATCTGCTATCCTAATATAAGTCACCAGAACACCCTTTACACAGATCAGCTGATCGTTGGCCTTTTTTAACAGCATTTAGAGATAGGCTTTACAGCAGGACCCACACAAATAACAATAGACACGACATGTCCTAGTCACATGGAAATGTTGCTGGACATGCTCTATAAGTTATTCAGAGGTAATTTTTACAGGGAGTGGGAGGCTGATCTGTGAGCAACAGCTATTGTTTGTACATCTATACACTGGTGTCACCTTTCACCAGTGTATCATACGGGGGCGCTGCTAGGATCTGTACAGAACTGGAAGGCCTAATGGCCAGAAGAGAATTGTATTAAAATGTAGATTTTGGTCTGACAACTGCGGGCAATTTCATGGACAGGACGAATAGGCGTTGGTCAACTCCCACTGACATACGGACGCAATTCAATCTGCCCCTGTCACAAACCCCTTCCCTTAAACCAATTGCACTCGTTTTTCATGTCCCGCCTACGGGTGCTAAACGCTGAAGTTACTGACCACGCACTTGACAGACTAATTGGTTCCGAACCACGTAGACTCAATGTGTCGGACATTTACCCAATATTGCGACAAGCATTGCTTAAAATAGAACCCAACACAATATTTTCGTGGATACCGGGAGACGACATATCTGACTGTATTCTACACGGGTGGAACATTGTGAGATGTCACATTATCAATGAGAGATGGCGGGAGACATACTTCAAGCTTGCACATAAGGCATTATATGGCTTTAATATTCTTCCTTCCCCTAACTTTCCTGATCGAATAACTTCTTGCCCCAAATGCTCTACTCCCCTGACGGATCTATGGCATAGGGTATGGATGTGTACGCACACGAAAACCTATTGGACCATGATTTTATCATATATTAACACTACGTGGGATCTCGCTCTGCCTAACACCCCTAGAGCGCTATTATTTCACCAATTTCGGCCTCCGGATGGTTCACAATACTTGGGATTCAGGGTGCCCCCCATGGTACATATTGTATTACATGTAGCCCTCCGCTGTCTGTTTACCTCATGGCTAGCAAATTCTACACTCACGTTAGACATGGTTATAACACAACTAAAATGTTATTGTAGAATAGACAGACTTGACACGGAAAGGCACAAAGACAAACGGACAGAAACGTTTTTTGACAAATGGTAATCTTTTATCACTTTGCATTACACTTCGACAGAAATAGAGGACATTGTTTGCCTATTCAACACAACGGAATGGTACTGCAGGGGAGTATTGGGGGACACCCTGGGGGCCTTACATTTATCTACCTGAGGGTCCGGATGTACTTAGGGACAGCCGCCAGATATATGCTTGATATGAGTGTTCTTTACTGATGTAGGTCATAGAGATGATTGTGGTGGATGCACATAGAACTGTGAGCGCATAATTCCTCTACGGGTCCTCACCGCCTCCATTTTGGGCGGATGTTCACCGTCCAGGGACTATTCCTCTATGACCTGTGAACTGCCTAGATTAGGATTGATGGACGTTTATATTTTGACCTATTCTGTTCTATGAGCATGTTCGTTTTTTCTATTTATTGTTATATGCAGAAACGTGAGTACTACTTCTCTGCGTGGAGGTTACCTGTATGTATCCCATATGTTATGCTGTTAAGCTGTAACATTGGAATAAAATATGTTTTTAAAAAAATTTGTAATTTTTAAGACTTTTTGTGATCTTTTTCTAAGTTTCCATTTTACTATCTATTTTTTTTTTTTTTTTATAATTCTGAAATCTTGCAGTTTACATTCTGGCCACTAGGCCTAAAACTGTGTTGATAAAGAGGGCACTGTTGAAAAGATATCTGAACAGAACAGGAACTCACATCTTAGACAAGATAACAGTGAAAGTAACAGACAAAACAACACACAACAGCTGTTGCATACTGTTCAGCCTATCCCTCCCTCTAAAATGACTTTTGCAAATGATGTCCGGCATTTATCACTGTAGGTTTAAGTGAAGGATTTTTCTACACCTTTTTTTTGTGTGCTGGTAATGTGTAGGAGCACCAAATTTATTAAATGGTCACAGAGCATTTTATACATTTCGTGCAGGTAAACATTTTCTGAAATTTCTCTTTTCACATACACCAAAAAGCTAAGCTAAGTCTGGGCTGGTGTAGTTTAGAGACTTTTAGTGGCTTTGCGCCTTTTCACAAAAAAGCACAGTTCATAAAACTCTTCCATATCATATGTATTGCCAAAATCTGTGGATTGCAACTCATATCAGCAGAAATGTGTAACCAAAAGGCTTGCGCCTTTTTTGCGCCTTTTCTAGACACAATAAATAGTCTAAAGACAATGATAATTGTCGGCTGATGTCTTTTTTTTTTTATCTCTGGGCACCGAGCATGCCATGATATCATTCCCATTTTATCAATTGGCCAGCTTCAGCTTATGGTTGCCTATGTCCATGAGGCTTGCCATAAAGCAAATCTCTAAATGCTGTAAATACAGCTCAGGTTGCCCACCATAATAACATACATAAAATTAAAAAAAATAGCAATTGTAAAATAGAAAAAGATTAGATAAAGTACAAATTTCAGTATCTGGCTCTAATTTGTAAAAAAAAAAAAAAAGATTAATAAATAAATATAGGTGATAGATTCCTACATTTCACAGATACCATTTTCCCAGAAAAACAACAGAAAGAGTACTATGGATAACACATGAACTTTTTTTTTTTTTTGCAAACTTGCCTCATCGAGGTATTAGTTGGGAGTCCATATGGAAATACAAAATGCTTTAGCTACAATACCTTGTTTGTTGTGTTTTTTTTTTTCATTTAATTGTGTTTTCGGCTCAGTGACAGTTTTATTTTAAATGTAGCATGCTCTGGCTTTGGGGTTTGTTCACCTAGCTTGTGGTGGTGTTTCCCCTCATACAGACCTCCAGATGTTTGAAAAAATGCTTAAAAAACAAATGTGTCAACGGTGCTTTTTTGTACTTTTTTTTTATATTCTTCAATAGAAATCCTCAAAACATATGTTAAAAAAAATCAAATGTACTGTAATAAGAAAAATGCAACTAAAAAAAATACCACAAAAATGCATGCACAGATACATAATACATACTAATTGGGGGAAACCACAAAAACTGCATCATGGAGGACAAAAAAGTGACTTTTTGTAGTGTTTTTTCTGGGCGGAAAAAACCCAATGCAAAATGTATGTGTGGGGAAAGCCTTAGTAAAACTTTAGCAATAGAAAAAAAAAATGCACATATATTGTGGCTACAAGATCTGTCCCGATGGCGAGTGTAATGATCCATCATTGATCCCTATGAATTTTTAGTTGTTAGTCGAATTTTCAATGAACTAATAATAAGCACAAGGATTTCCGAGCAAGATAATTTTCTTATTTTATTAAGTTTAATGTTGCAATTTAAGCCCATTGCAAATCTTCAAGCCATTAGTCACATACAGTTTAACAAGGGACATGGTAAATTGCTGATCCCATAAATTTTACGCAATTTAATGTATGAAGGTGATGTAACATCATGGAGGCATAAAGCCATAAAAGCAATCGTGACTATTAGAAACTGTTTAGCTTTGTGAATGAATAATCTCAGTGGTGGCCACGACGGCCTTTGTTACTGATCCATAGTGGAGAACATAAAAGAAGCTCTTGTTCTCTAATATGTTTTGCAGATTGACATACTTTAACATGCAGAAATGACACAGAGTATCCCAAAGACACTGGAGAAGCCCCCAAATAACACACTGGCTGTTGTAATCCCTGTGCCGCTGTTATCTAACTCCCAAAGTGCTGGTGAATCTTTTTCATGTTCCTTGTCTGCAGCCGTGCACATTTCAGGCCATTTACAGAGCATGACACACTCATAGAATAAATAAATGAAATCACATTTCTGCTATTGTATAGGCAAAATACATTTGTAGTTGAGATATGGCTGGGAATTGCTTCCAGGCAGTCTTCTTTGAAGTATAGTATGTGGCATTTCCATCTTCTGGAAACCTGGAATGTAGCTTCACTGCAGCTGTGCGCTGATCTGTGCCGCTTCCACCTCAAGTAATGGTGATGGGAAATACTTAGATGCTTGCATCGACTACAAGCTGTCTACAGTCACAGACATGGCTGGACTTATAGCCACTCTCTACACTGTCTAATCCAGTCATTGGCAGTCCTGCACAAATAATCACATTTGGAAAATTCGATATGGGATGTTGTGGTCAATTCCATGGTCTTCATCTTCTTCTTGATACAGGCAAGCATGATCAGGGCCGCCATCAGGGGGGTACAGCCACTGATCATAATGTTATCACACTTCTTGTGTTGTTCTGCCAGGCCTGGAATGTGTACTAGAAGATAACAGGTGAACAAGTACATTTTTGGGGTTCTGTGTGGCACAATATGTAAAAATACAAACGCATTTTTTCAGCCACATAAATAAGTGACATGTCACTTATTGACTCTGCTGTAAAAAATTCAGCCATATTTTTACAGATTGTGTGCACAGACAACATGAAAGTCCTGTAGACTTACGTAGAGCACATTATCGTAACGCGGATACAATTTGTTTGCGATTTTGAGGACACATTTTTACAAATAAAATATGCCGGAAAAAACACTGTGTGAACCTAGTTTAAGCCATATGATGCATATGCAATATTGTCGAAATGCGTCAGATCTAAAGCTGTTCCTTGTGGATGTAAATGTTTATTTTACATATGAATAAATACAGTAAAGTATGGTTTATTAAATTACACTAGTGCTGGATTGTCTTCTCACATAAAAATGTGGCGCAAATAATTTTTTGCCACAAATTGCACCAGATTTTGGCACCAATAGCTGTATTAATGTTCCTCTCTGTATGGCACTTTTTTTTTATTTTATTCAAAAAAGGTTTTTATGAAGCACAGTTGATTGTACAACCATAAAACACAGGAAATCGTAACAGACAAAATGGCCTTGGGAGGCCAAGAGAAAATATCAAGTGACATTATCCAGAAAACACACTTAGACAGAGTAGACAACATATGATGTCCATCAAGCAGTTGTGAATATCAAGTTATGAGAAACACAAAATATCATGAAAAGAGATCCGTAATCTTACCCTCCCACTGTGCGACCCAAAAGTTTGGCCTAAATGTAAGCTTAATGGCAGGGGAAGGGGGAACAGGAAGGTAGAAGGATTACTAATCTCCCAATATAGATCAATCTAACATATGCACAAAAGACCCATCACCTGTCTACATAACGGCCATATCAGTAAAAAACTCACTGTAAGGTAAAACAAGTAGGGGAGAAAGGAAACAGTATCACAAAGAGAAGAAAAGAAAGAAAAAAGAGAAAGGTGAAAAGAAAAAAAGGGGGGGAGGAAAAGAGGGGGGGGGAGAGAAAAGGAGATCAAGGAGCATCCCGGTTCAGGACCCAACCGCCACCCAATGCCCCCACCACCCCAAAGGGGGGATTAACCAGATCAGTTGACCAAAGCCGGACAACAAAGAGTCCGGAATTGGGGGATGAGCAGAATTGGGACCATGGGGTCCAAGTGGCACCATAACGGTCCACATCAGAGGGGAGCACCGCTAAGAGCTCTTCCATGCGCTGTGTGCGGGAGACTTCAGTCACCCATTCCTCCAAGGAGGGAGAATTTGGATGCCTCCAATGCCTGGGAATAACTGTTTTTGCAGCTTGAAGCAAGTGACGTGTCAATGACTTTTTGTATTTGGACTGAGCCATGGGGAACATATAGAGCAGAGTGGATTCAGGAGTGGGGGGAATCCTTACCCCAGTGACTTCCAATATGATCCTCAAAATAGAGTGCCAAAAGGGAGCCAGTTTAGAACAACTCCACCAGACATGCGTCATCGAGCCCACCGCCGACTCACATCTCCAACATTGGTCAGATACTGAAGGGTACAACCTGTGTAGGGTCTCTGCGACCCTATACCACCTAGAGAGAATTTTATAACTCGTCTCCTGAGCTTTGTTGGCGATTACAGCTTTGTGAGATAGAAAAAAATATTTTGTCCATTGCTCAGTGGAAAAAAGCCGGAAGGGACTCCGACCTCGAGGAAATCAGGAGACCATAGAGGACAGAGATAGAGTGGCGGAGACACGAATAGGCCGTGCATAACCGTTCAAAATGATTAAGGTCACGATGCAGAGAGTGGTCCGCAGTCAATGACAGGTAGAAATGTCGAAGCTGAATATAAGAAAACGGACCTCGTCTGAAGGATGGACGTTCCTCCAAAATGGTCTCCAAAGGTTTCAGTGAGTCAGCCGTCAGTACGTCAGAAAACCTGAGCAGGGCCAACAGGGAGGCTCCCAGGAACCCACCATTGGAGGACAATCCCAGGGGGAACAACAGATTGTCCGTGACAGGCAAGAGAGGGCCCTTGTGGTCGACCAGCGCCAATGAACCTCTGGCCGAGTACAAGGAGGCTAGCGTGTGTCTCACAGAGATGGGGACAAAAAATCCATCACGGGAAGACGGGGACCAGGTCCAGGGAAGAGTGGAGAGGGCTCTGGGACATACCGCCTGTGCCAAACGAACCCACAACTTGGTGGTGGTGCTATGAAAAATATCCAGTACACGGGTGTATGCACAGGCCAGGTAATACAAGTAACAGTCCGGGAGGCCCGCTCCACCCAACAATTTGGGCCGAGCCAACGTCAGTCTATTCAGTCGCGAACGGGCAGAAGACCAGACAAACCTCCCGAAGCACCGCTGAAGTTGGTTCCAGTAGGACATGGGGACATGAATAGGGACCATCTGCAATAGATACAAGAGACGGGGCATCAATGTCATTTTAAGAATATTGATTCTGCCAAAGTAATTCAGGGAAAACAAATCAGAGAGGTCTAGAGGAATCACTATTCCCAAATATTTGATGCCTCTGGGGGCCAGGTAAAAGGAAAGGACGCCTGTAGGGATTCTCTTGTACGTTCTGGCAAGGAAACCCCCAACGCCTCCGATTTCGCTAAATTAACCTTAAAGTTGGACCACCTCCCAAATTCCCTCAAACACGCCATCAAATTTGGTAGGGAAGTCGTTGGGTCAGATAAATAAACCAACAGGTCATCTGCAAAAGTGGAGCACTTATAGGTAACCCCACCTATGTCTAGACCGTGGATGTTAGAATCCCCTCTAATACCAGCCAACAGGTGTTCCATCACCAGAACGTACAAGAGGGGGGACAAGGGGCAATCTTGGCGAGTACCATTCCGGATAGAAAAGGGGTCGGACAGGAAACCATTGATTTTGAGTCGGGCAGTGGGAGAATGATACAGTGCCAACACTTTAAAGTTAGGGCCCAGGCCCACATGTTGTAGTGTTTGCGCCCGGGAGGACCAGGAGATGCGGTCAAAGGCCTTTTCGGCATCGAGCGAGAGGACCATAGTTGGAATTTTTTTTAGAGCGAGCATAATGCAGCAGATCCAACGTTTTAATAGTGTTATCCCTGGCTTTCCTCCCAGGCACAAACCCCACTTGATCCAGATAAATGAGATTGGGAAGGACAACATTCAGTCGGTTAGCTAAAAGTTTGGCATCAATTTTAAGGTCCACATTTAAAAGAGAGATTGACCTATAGCTAGCACAGGAGCTAGGATCCTTCCCCGGTTTAGGGATGACCACCACATGGGCCAGAGTAGCCCCCTCAGGGATGGGGTGGGTCGGGGAAACTGAATTGAAGGCGGCTAACATAATGGGTGATAAGGAGTCTAACAGGGTTTTGTAGAATTTAGCAGTGAACCCGTCGGGGTCCAGGACTTTTACCGCCCGGTAAGTGTTTAATAACATGTGCGAGTTCTCCTGAGGAGAATGGAGCACCCAATGCCTCAAACTCCTCAAGTGGCAGAGGAGGGAAGGGGAGTGTGAGCTGGGGGACGGGCTGAGGGGAGGGGGGAGATTATACAGGTCAATGAAAAAATTCCTGAATACTGACGTAATGTCCTCTGTGGAATTAAATTGTTGGCCAGAATGGGAGCGAATACTAGGAATGTGGGCCTGGGCCACAGCAGACCTCAACGCCCTGGCCAACATACGGCCGCTTTTATTACCGCACTCATAAAATTTGCTTCTTCCCATGTGCAACCATCGCCCCCAAGAGGCCTCCAGCAGTCTCTTAACTTCCATCCTGGCCAACAATAAATCCCCCAAGACCAGTTGTGAAAGTGACCGCTTATGCACCAATTCAAGGGTCGACACCTTGGCCAGGGCCTTTCTCAAGGTGTGGGCCTTCTCCCTTTTAAGTCGGGACCCATGTCTTATACGTATGCCACGTAAGACACATTTAAGGGCCTCCAACTGAACAAAGGGGTTGAAGGATCTGCAGCATGATCGGTCACAAAATTGGCCACCGCTTCCTTCAGGTCCGACATACACAGCGGGTCCAGGAGCAGAGACTCATTGAGTTTCCATGACCAGGGCCAGATTAAGGCTGCCTGGAAGACGGAGCACTTCATTATGATGCCCCCCCCCCCTACAGTCCCCCTTCCCTTCCACTGAGTGGAACAGGAGTCAGGCCCCCGTTTAAAATAAAACGGGCTGCATGGTCTAAAATCACTTTAGTTCAGGTCACTCTTTGCAGCTGTTGCAAAGCTACAACCGCCATTATGTCTGGAGAGCTTCAGGCATTATAGGAGTTGTAGTTTTGTAACAGCTGGAGCCTCATATACAGTGTCATCCATTATTACTGCAAAACTTAGAAGTGACGAGAGATCTAATGGGACAGTCAGAAGAATACACAAACATAAAATGACTCACAGGAGACATCTTCTCTGTTGTTTTTCCTTTTCTTCTACATCTGGTCCAGACGCCATGTCTTCTTCCAGCTCCATCTTCTTCTGTAAAGTTTGACGCCTGGACATCATTGGTTCCTTACTTTGCCAGCCGTTCCCCATCCTCTGTATAAAGACAACAATCAATATAACCCTACAAGAGACTGTGTTTTCCCCTGCTCATCATCCCCCCTGCTCATCATCCCCCCTGGTCATCATTCCCCCCCCCCCCCTGCTCATCATTCCCCCCCCCCCCCGCTCATCATTCCACCCCTCCTCATCATTCCCCCCGCTCATAATTCCCCGCCGCTCATTATCCCCCCTGCTCATCAACACCCCCCCTGCTCATCATTACCCCCCCCGCTCATCATTCCACCCCTGCTCATCATTCCCCCCCGCTCATCATTCCCCGCCGCTCATCATCAACCCCTGCTCATCATTCCCCCCCCCCCTGCTCATCATCCCCCCGCTCATCATTCCCCCCCGCTCATCATTCCCCGCCGCTCACCATTCCCCCCTGCTCATCATTCCCCCCCTGCTCATCATCCCCCCCTGCTCATCATTCCCCCCTGCTCATCATTCCCCCCTGCTCATCATTCCCCCCTGCTCATCATTCCCCCCCTGCTCATCATTCCCCCCCCGCTCATCATTCCCCCCGCTCATCATTCCCCCCTGCTCATCATTACCCCCCCCCCCCCGCTCATCATTACCCCCCTGCTCGTCATTACCCCCCCCCAGGTCGTCATTACCCCCCTGCTCGTCATTACCCCCCTCTGCCTCATCATCCTCCCCCACTCATTCTCCCCTGCTTATTGCTCCCCCCTCCTCCTGCTTTTTCTATTTTTCATATTTACTTACCTGGCCGCGCTCGGTAGGCTCATGTAGTGTCGGTTCTCGTGGGCTGTGCCGAGTTACGTCTCCTGCGGCTCCTCTGCACGACGTAACTCGTCATTTCCTGCAGTGCTGGGGTGTAATGAAGAAAACTGTGCCCTGTAGCGGCGCGGCTGCAGGAAATGATGAGTGATGCCCCTGATGCTGTGCAGAGGAGCCGCAGGAGACGTCACTCGTCACAGCCCACATGACCCAACGCATCACCTGAGCCTGCCGAGCGTGGCCAGGTAAGGAAATATGAAATATAGGAAAAGCAGGAGGAGTCCTGGGCAGGCCCACAGGAGCCGCCGCTGGTCACTGTTTTAAAGTGGCCGCGGCCGGGCTATCGGGGGCCCCGATCCGCTACTAAGCAGCCCGCAGGGATGTCCTGAATATGACGGGGCCCCGAACAGGTGCTCAATGAGCGCCAATGATGATCCGGCCCTGTCCATGACCAAGCTGATCGTTGCAAGAAAGGAATATGAAGAGGGCAAAATACTGGTGCATGGTCGGACCAGAGGATGCTGCCAATAGAGGAGGATGCAAGCCAGGGCATAGCTCTATGTGGAACTAGAATGTAATCTAACCTACTATAAGTGCCATGTAGGGAGGAGAAGAAACTAAAATCTTCGTCACTAGGATGGAGAAGGCCCATTGAGTCGCACAATTGCAGTAAAGCGAGTGAACGCTTTACCCTCCAGATGGCCGAGTAGGAGAGACTAGAGCGACCAGTGGAGTTGTCCAGAGTGGGGTCTAGGGTGAGGTTCAAATCCCTGCACAGGACCACAGTGCCCTTCACCACCGGGAGGGCCCTGTTTATCAGGGAGACCACAAACTCAGATTGTCCCAGGTTGGGAGCGTAAGCATTGATAATAGTGTACACCCTACCACAGACCGACAAGGAGAGGATCACATAACGAGCCTGAGGATCTAGAGTGACTGAGAGAATCTGGTGTGTGAGAGACTTATGTAAGGCTATAGCCACCCCCTTGGATCTAGAGTCGGGGTTATTGGCGCAAAACCATGTCTGATAGTGCCTATTTTTAAGGGTCGGGGTATGATTCACTTTGAAGTGGGTTTCCTGGAAGCATGCTATGTGGGTTTTACGTTTATGAAGATGCTGCAAAATTTGTGTTCTTTTAGAGGGTGTATTGAGACCTTTAGTGTTAAACGAAGCAAAATTTAGATCCGCCATGCTGTTAAGAGAAGCGCGGTGAGGGTCGGGCCCGGCACCAGGGGAAGAAAGAAAAAATAATAAAATTCAAAAAGAAAAGGGTGAAGGGGAGAGGGGGGAAAGAGGGGGAAGAGGAACAGAGAGACAAGGATCAGAGGAGAAAAAACCAGAGAACAAAGATAAAGAGACAAGAAGAGAAGTGGAGGAAGAAGCAACAAAGCAGTAGCAACAGGTAACCTGTTGCAGCACCAACTATAACTCACTCAAGGAAATCAGTGAACTGAATACCGGGGCAGGCCCGATAAATTCACCACCCTACTGGGGGAAAGTGGTAGACTCTAGAACTCATATAGGGAGCCCCAGGCCAACCACACCATGCAAGCAAAAGCAACAATTAAAATTGAAAACTTCCTGGCAAGAGAACAAATGAGAAACAGATAGGCTAACACAGCAAAGGGGGCGGTCCCACCGTGTTACATGTTTCTACGTACAACAGAGGGGTAAAAGAGGGGGGGGATATACTGCATCTTCTAAGGGCGGGGAGGACGGTTCAAACAGCACGACACCCCAAGACTCCGGGTGGCACAGATGAGTATGATGTAAACCCAACCAGCCCTCCCACCTCTAAACATCAGAAGTACCCCCTTAAGCTGTCAACATAATAAAACACAAAATCATGGAACAATGCAAAGCACATCGGGATCATAATGGGCAACAACCTGCAAAGTAAAAGACAGTTAAAATATACTTGCAGCTACATGTCCATACTTTCAGGGCACAGAAGAGGAAGGGCCCTCCGACCGGGACGGGACAGCTCTCGACCGGGATGGAACCGGCTCCCAGCGAGTAACAAGGCGCTGACGACGGTGGGTTCGCGGTGGAAGTCCCTGTTGAGCTTGTTTATGGTTCCTCTGAGGAGAGTGCATCAGGGTCCACTTTGCACCCCCAGAGAAGACACCAGGCCAATCCGGTAGAGAGATTGAAGGCAGATTCAAGTCCCGAAGAAACCCTGGGACGTCCTCCGGGGACCTGATGGAAAAGGTAGTCCCATTCCTCCGCACCAACAAGGCAAATGGGAAGCCCCATCAGTACGGGATGTCCCTTTCACAAAGCATTTCCAGAATGGGTTTCAGGGTTGCCCTCTGCACCAGGGTGCGGCGGGAAAGATCCGGGAAGAGCTGTATTTGTACATCCTTGTAGTGTTGCTCGCGAATATTCGCAATGCTAATTTTATTCGCGAATATCGAATATTCGCGAATATTCGCGAATATAGCACTATATATTCGTAATTACGAATATTCGTTTTTTTTTTGTTTTTTTTTCACAGTAGACATCACAGTGATCATCCCTCTCTGCTTCCAGCTTGTGTGGTGTAAAGAAGGCTCTAATACTACTGTGTGAGACTGATGTGCGAATTTTCGCATATGCGAAAATTAGCATATGCTAATTTCCGCATATGCGAATTTTCACTCATGTTAATTTTTGTATATGCTAATTTTCACATACGTTAATTTTCGCATACGCGAATTTTTCGCATATGCGAAAATAAAACGAGAATATTACGAATATGCGAATATTCGCGAATATATGACGAATTTTCGTCCATATATTCGCGAATTCGAATATGGCCTAAGCCGCTCAACAATACATCCTTGTAGAGAATGCGCCGGCGCGCACGAGCCGCCCGAAGAATGTCGTCCTTTATACCATAAAAGTGTACCCGGCAAATCACGTCCCTAGGACATTGGTCATCTGGGTGGGGGGGTCCAAGAGCCCGGTGAACTCTGTCCAGCTCAATATGGGCATCTGAGGCCTGTTCCAGCAGGTCATTGAAGATAGCCAAGGTTGCCGAATACAAGTCCTCAGGGCCCACAACCTCCGGCAAGCCGCGCAGGCGAATGTTGTTGTGCCTGTTTCTGTTTTCTACACCGTCCAGATGTTGTTGTAAGGTGAAAAGCTGATCAGAGTGTGTTTGTACAGCCGCCTGTAAAGCTTGGATAGTGGAAGTAGTAGTTTCCTGAGCCGACTCAACAACTGCAACTCTAGTTGAAACTGCAGACAGGTGAGTGTGGAGTTGTGCGAATTCTTGCTTGCACTCTGTCAGGACTTGCTTGGTTAGTGAAGAGAAGTCCTCTTTTGTGGGCAAGGCAGCAATAAGAGAACACAGGTCTGCCAGGGTGACCAACTGATCCCCAGCCCTGGGCATATAAGGGGCATGGGGGGTAGGCAGCAGAGATGTTGGAGAGCAGGATATCTCACCAGGACTGACTGGGAAGACCCCAAAGATCGGGGGGGTTCCTTGTAAGCTGAGAGGGGGGCCCCTGGAGAAGGAGGTTGGGTCCTCAGCTTGTGAACCCAGGGCAGGTACTGAAGAGTCCGGGGGAGACAAGCCTCTGGTGTTCAGAGGGGGGTCAGCAAGTCCCCTGGGAGAGGAAGAACAGGAGGACCCAGAGTGCCAGCATGTGAAGGCTAGGGGAGGAGCCAAGTGGGGTGCAGGGTTCATCAGGGCCACAGGGCCAAAGATAGCGGCTGGAGGAGAGTCCTTCACTGTGGGGAGAGAGGGCCAATCCACCTCCTGACCCAGTGTAACTATCCGAGCAGGAGGCAAGGAGGAAGCCGGGTGCTGGATGTGCACAGGGACAGGAGTCTGCAGGAGGGCCGCGGGCGCCCGCGCCTCCAGTCCTGTCATCACTACTACCTGGGGCAGCAGTGCACTTGGAGCGTTGCACGGCCGGTCCCCGGAGGCCTTCGGTGTAGAGGAGGAGGCCGGAACAGCTGGAGAGGCGTTAGGGGTGCCTCCTACCTTTAACGGAGCGCTGATGGTCTGGGATGAGGAGCGGGAGTGAGAGTCTCGGTGGCCCGCCTCCTCCTTACTGTGCCGAGTCAGTGACAGGGAGGCCGCCGGAACCCGGCAGCGGCTCCCCCGCAGCTGAAGAAAGGGCCGCTCTCTGCACCTCCAGGGCGGCAGTAGGAGGAGAAGCAGCTAGGTCCGGGACGTCCATTGCAGGTGCATCATCCGTGGCATGCACGAGGTCGGAAGCAGCCGCCACGAGGCCTGGCGGCACCGAGGAGCTGCGGCGGGGCTACGACCTCGTAAAATAGGTAGAAAGATCCCGAAGTGGGGACGGGGGTCTGGTGCTGGCTTTAGCCTTCTTTTTGCGCTGCGTTTTCCCCATATAGGAGGCCAGGAAGGGGTGATAATGACGGTGAGGGCCCAGAGCTCCTAGAATGTGCGACTTCACGCTGCCATAGCTAGCCACGCCCCCTGTATGACACTTTTTATATTCAGGAGGCACTGTAATACTGTTATATTTGGGAGCACAACGTATGTAGTACTAATTGAAAATAGCGCCAAATGCTGATATTTTTGCCAAATTTTACCAAATCTGTGACCAAGGCACCTGATCAGACTAGTGCCTTATAGGTTTCGTTTCTATATATCATACAGTAATAGAACGTACTGAATGCTGTGGACTTATGCTTTGCTCTCCACAACTATAGTTTATATCATTATATATAATTTATTTTCACATTTTATGACTGCACTTTTAAAAGAATATTTTATTTAATGGAAATGACAGCAGTTAATGCACAGAAGAAATAAATGTATATATTTGCTTTGTCCCAGGGCTGTGATTAATTTAAACAAGTGAGTTTTGATTCATTTCCCAGAAATGCAATCTGCATAGAGCTATCTTGTTCTGCAATTCAGTCATTGCTCCAGGACATGCAGACAGATTGCATTTATTTATTACAGCAGTGCAATGTATTTCACACAATATGTTAAACAAATCAATCCCCATGCATTTGACATTTAGAAAGTAGCTCTCCAGGTAAGGCTTAGAGTTATCTATTAAAATAAGAATTAGAAGGAATCTAACAAATAAAGGATATGTTCCACTTTATGGAGCAATATTCTCAGGGCTCCTTTGGATCATTCTGGAAAGTTCACACACAAATTGGAAATAAATTTACAGGAAAGTCATTGCACGGTAGGAAAAATAAAACAGCAGCTATAAAATAAGCAGTATTGTAGAAATATTTTCTTACATCTGTGCTTGCTCTTTTTGTCTTTGAAGATTTTTTGAGTATATTTTCTTTCATTATTTCTCAGTATGAAAAAAAATTTTTTTGAGGCATACCTACATTAAATATTGTTTCTATTTGAAAGATTTGGTTAAATAAATTAGAAAATCCACAATGAATGAATTTGGTGATGGAGTATATAGATTTTATTAAGGAAAGGAGACGAACATTATGTTAATCTTTCTTTACTGAAAATTGTAGCATGGAATGATCCATAGGGTATAATGGTACAGTCCAGCATATTTAATACAGTAATCAGTAAAACTCCTCCTCTTTCTTTGATGATATAACTTGATCAGTAGGAACATAGTATCAATTGAAGATCCAAATAATGAACAACTGTAACAATAACTTCTACTGTAGATTAATCCACTTTATGATGAGGAAAAAGTCTGCAACTGGAAATGAAGTTCCGATTAAACTGAAAAATAAAAGAAATACGTCAAAAGAAAAGGGGTTGGGAAGAAAGGGAGGGATAATGTTAGTCTCCTGTCCTTAATAAAATCTATATTTTCCGTCACCAAGGATAGGAAAATCTCAAATTTTATTACAGGACGGAGACTTCACATTATGCTTGCTTAAAGCTTAACCCCTTAACGACGCCGGACATAAATGTACGTCCTGGTGAGCTGGTACTTAACGCACCAGGACGTACATTTACGTCCAATACATAACCACGAGCATCGGAGCGATGCTCGGGTCATGCGCGGCAGGTCCCAGCTGCTGATAGCAGCCAGGGACCCGCTGTTAATGGTGGACATCCACGACTGCACGGATGTCAGCCATTAACCCCTCAGATGCCGTGATCAATACAGATCACGGCATCTGCAGAATCGCGGTCACTAAAATGGATGATCGGATAGCCTGCAGCGCTGCCGCGGCGATCCGATCATCCGGAACAGCAGACGGAGGTCCCCTCACCTGCCTCCGCTGCCTTCCATGGGTCTTCTGCTCTGGTCTGCGATCGAGTAGACTAGAGCAGAAGATGACCGATAATACTGATCAGTGCTATGTCCTATGCATAGCACTGAACAGTATTAGCAATCGAATGATTGCTATAAATAGTCCCCTAAAGTGTAAAAATAAAAGTAATAAAAGTTTTTAAAAAAGTTTAAAAAAAATTGAAAAACCCCCTCCCCCAATAAAAACGTAAATTGTCCCATTTTCCCTATTTCACCCCCAAAAAATGTAAAACAAAATATTTTATATACATTTTTGGTATCAATGCGTGCGTAAATATCCGACCTATTAAAATAAAATGTTAATGATACCGTACGGTGAACAGCGTGAACGTAAAAAGAAAAAGTCCAAAATAGCTGCTTTTTTATAACATTTTATTCCCCAAAAAATTTATAAAAAAATGTATTAAAAGTATTATAAGCAAATAAGTATCAATAAAAAGTACCGATCACGGCACAAAAAATGAGCCCTCATACCGCCGCTTATACGGAAAAATTAAAAAGCTATAGGTCTTCAAAATAGGGGGATTTTAAACGTACTAATTTGGTTAAACAGTTTGCAATTTTTTTTAAACGCAACAGTAATAGAAAAGTATGTTATCATGGGTATTATTTTAATCGTATTGACCCAAAGAATAAAGAACACATGTAATTTTTACCATAAATTGTGCGGCGTGAAAACGAAACCTTCCAAAATTTGCAAAATTTCAGTTCTCTTTTTAATTTCCCCACACAAATAGTATTTTTTTGGTTGCACCATACATTTTATGGTAAAGTGAGTGATGGCATTACAACGAACAACTGGTTGCACAAAAAACAAACCCTCATACTAGTCTGTGGAGGAAAATATAAAAGAGTTATGATATTTTGAAGGCGAGGAGAAAAAAGCGAAAACTTAAAAATAAATGGGCTGAGTCCTTAAGGGGTTAAAGGAAAACTGTCAGATATTTTCTCCCGCACTATCCACAGGTACTGATGGATAGTGCAGGAGACGCTGATTCCAATGAGCCCTACCTCTCCCGGATCTGCTTGGCCGTTCGCTTGCAGAGATGGAGATGGACATCCAATATCAAAAAGGACAGGGTCACGCCAGAGCCCCACGCGTTCTGTCGCAAAGCGACTTCCTCAGGGGTGTTGTGTTGTTGGAACGCGTGGGGCTCTGGCGTGACCCCGTCCTTTTTGATATTGGATGTCCATCTCTGTCTCTCGCCTAAGTATTATTCAGCACTTTACTTATTGTCACATTCATTTTTCTATGCTTGAGCAGGATAGGTAATTGGGACATAGTGTTACTATTTGTCATCATTGCACTGTGTGTTTATTACAGACGGGGTCACTTACCTGTGGGAGGGGGTTCATGGCCCTTCCCCAGCATTGTGCTATGCTCTTTTTTGGGCTATTTTAATTGTTTTTAAATGTTTCCCTTTATATGGATTGTTAATATGTGTAATAAAGAATTTTTGTATTTTCATTATCAAATTGGTGGTGTGCGCTCATTCCAGTGATTTCTTTTGTATCTAGTTGTCATGTATGTTTTTTCACTGGAGCTGCACCCCCGTACTTAAGATATATTTAATGTATTCATGAGTTGAGCCCCCCTATATCTAATTGTTGTCAGTGCCAGTCTGGGACATGCACACATAAGCTTCAAAGGGGCTCTAGCCCCTGCCCTTTTTTGCATCTGCCCCTTTAATGCCCTTTTTTTTTTTTTAATAAACATCTACAGCACTGCCCAAGTCAGGGCAGCGCAACCTCCACAGGTTGTCAGCAGAACTCTTGATTCACATAACATAATTACCAACCCCGACAAGCCCCCCTCCTTCTCTTTCCCCTCCCCCTCCGTTCTGCTCGCTCTCTATCTCAAGTCCAGCCAGTACCTGAACTATCCCAAGGACTCCAGGAGTCCTCTTCCTCTTAATTAGCCAGATCCTTACATTAGAGCGCAGGGGCTGCCTGGGTAAAAGACGTGCGCACGTCTGCTAGGTCACGTGACCCCCGCAACATTACAGCAGAGGAGTCGCGCTCCTGTTTCCCTCTGCATTCCTGAAGTGTCTCCAGTGATCTCCTCTGCCCTCTGCCCTGCCTGCCATGGTAATAGTTTTAATTTAGTGTTTTTTTTTGTGTGTGTAACTTTCAGTATGCAAAGGAACAAAACACTACAACAATTGTAGTGCCTTGTCCCTTTGCATATTGGGGGTTGTTGTGCTTTGTCATTATACATGCTGGGGATTGTAGTGCCTTGACCCTTTGCATATTGGGGGTTGTTGTGCTTTGTCATTATACATGCTGGGGATTGTAGTGCCTTGTCCCTTTGCATATTGGGGGTTGTAGTGCTTTGCTGGGGATTGTAGTGCTTTGTCACTTTACATGCTGGGGGTTGTAGTGCTTTGTCACTTTACATATTGAAGTTTGTAGTACAGACTCTAATATGCAAAAGGTTAAAGCACTACAACCCCCAGCATGTAAAGTTACAATGCACTACAACCCCCAGCATGTAAAGTGACAATGCACTACAACTCCCAGCATGTAAAGTGACAATGCACCACAACTCCCAGTATGTAAAACTACAGTACACTACAAGTTCATAACCTCCAGCACACAAAACAAGAAGGCACTACACAGTCTGTAGTGCCTTCTTGCCTTGTGTGCTGGAGGTTGTGAGCTTGTAAAGTACTGTCACTTGGGAGTTGTAGTGCATTATTGCCCCAAATACTAGAGGTGGTGATACAAAATAGTAAATAAAATATTTCAAAAAAAGTGTTAATAAATGTGAATAAGCCCCTTCCCTAATAAAAGTTTATATCACCCCCACTTTTCCCATTTTTAAAATTAAATAATGTAATACAAAATAAACAACAAAAATAAACATGTGGTATCGCCACGTGAGGAAATGTCCAAGCTATTGAAATATACCGTATTTATCGGCGTATAACACGCACTTTTTAGGCTAAAATTTTTAGCCTAAAGTCTATGTGCGTGTTATACGCCGATACCGCCCCAGGAAAGGCAGGGGGAGAGAGGCCGTCGCTGCCCGCTTCTCTCCCCCTGCCTTCCCTTGGGTCTAGAGCGCTGCTGCCGGCCCTTCTCACCCCCTGGCTATCGGCGCCGCTGCCCGTTCTGTCCCCCTGACTATCGGTACCGGTGCCGATAGCCAGGGGGAGAGAAAGGGCAGCGGCACCCATTGCCGGCGCCGCTGCCCCTTAGCCTCCCCCCATCCCCGGTGGCATAGTTACCTGGGTCGGGTCCGCGCTGCTGCAGGCCTCCGGCGTGCGTCCCCTTCGGCGTTGCTATGCGCTGCACGGCGCGGCGCATGACGTCAGTGCGCCGCGCCGTGCATAGCAACGACGCAAGGGACGCACGCTGGAGGCCTGCAGCAGGGCGGACCCGACCCAGGTAATTATGCCACCGGGGATGGGGGGAGGCAACGGGACAGCAGCGCCGGCAATGGGTGCCGCTACCCCTTCTCTCCCCCTAGCTGTCGGCGCCGCTTCTCTCCCCCTGGCTATTGGCGCCGGCAATGGGGCGCCGGCACCGATAGTCAGGGGGACAGAACGGGCAGCGGCGCCGACAGCCAGGGGGAGAGAAGGGCCGGCAGCAGGGCTCTAGACCCCAGGAAAGGCAGGGGGAGAGAAGCGGGCAGCAACGGCCTCTCTCCCCCTGCCTTTCCTGGGGATGTATCGGGGTATACACGCGCACACACGCACCCTCATTTTACCATGGATATTTGGGTAAAAAACTTTTTTTACTCAAATATCCTTGGTAAAATGAGGCTGCGTGTTATAGGCCGGTGCGTGGTATACCCCGATAAATACGGTAATATTAAACCACACAGTCAATAGCATAAAAGTAAAAAAAAATCTGAAGTCCAGAATTGCAAATTTTTGATAACTTTGTGTATGAAAAAAAATGTATAAACAGTGAATAAAAATTCCAATAAAAAAACTGTGTATCACGGCGTAAAAATGAGCCCTCATACGGATAAGTAAAAATTTACAGAAAAAAGGAGCGTTTTTCCTTTTTTGCACTTTCGTATTTTCCTCCTCATTTTCTAATAAAAATCGTAACAGTTTTCCACCAACAGACCTATATGAGAACTTTTTTATGTGCTACCAATTGTACTTTGTATTGACATCAGTCATTTCACCACAAAATCTACAAAAATTATTTGTAGGACAAATTTGAAGAAAAAAACACCATTTCATTTTTTTCCCGTTTCTACACAGTTCACTTTTTGGTAAAAATTACACCTTTTGTCTATTCTGTAGGTTCATACGTTTACAAGGATACCCAATTTATGTAGGTTTTATTTTATTATATAAATGTAAAGAAGACTGATCACACTCCCCTGCCATAGACGAAAACCGTTTTATTTATCCAACAAAGTGCAAGGTGCTCAATACAGACAAGGACATGGCTCGAACGAAGGGGTGACAGCCAATGCACGTGTGCATAGGCACGCTTCCTCTGACCCTCATTTTATTATATTACTTTAAAAAGTTATAACTACATGCACCAAAATTAGTATGTTTAAAATTGTAATCTTCTGACCCCTATTTTGCATGCGGCGATACCATGTATGTTTGTGTTTATTTTTGTTTACATACTTTTTTTTAAATGGAAAAAGGGGGGTGATTCTAATTTTTATTAGGGAAGGGGTTGAATCACATTTATTAACTTAATTTTTTACAATTTTTACACCATTTTTTAGTCCCCATAGGGAATTATTACATGCAATATTCTGATTGTATACACTGTTCAATGCTATGCCATAACATAGCATTGATCAGTGTTATCTGCACTCCGCTGCTCCAGCCTGCTGAGCCGGCATGGAACAGCAGATCGCTGATCGGACGGAGATGGCTGCACGTAGGGACCCTCATATACAGGGAGAGAGCTTGCTGTCCGAGTGCAGCTGCAGCAGACATTTGGAGGTATCATTCATGACTGTGTAACTTGTCAAATGTGAAGTAATAGTATTACAGTTTTCAGTCTGTATTTGAAATTCTACTTATATAGTTAATTTTTATTATCGCATACATATAGTTTTTGAACACCTAGAGGATGCTACTAGACTTTGAAGTGAGATCTGGAGCTGAATTTACTTCAGTGCCGGTAAGTAGTGGCTGTTATCAGCAGCCAGAACACAGTTAATGCCAGACCTCAGTGATCACAGCAATATCCGGCACTAACACTTTAGATGCTGTGATCAAACTTGATTGCGGCATCTAAAAGTGCAAACTACTAGTGCCAGTGGGTTTTAGGGGGGCTGATTGGGACCTACGTGGGGTGATGCAGGGTCCTATTTAGCTGACATGACAATGGAGGCCCCTACCTCAAGAATTGTGTTCTGTTATAGGGGAACTCTGATACAGAACATCTCCCTATCCCCTATCCACAGAGTCCGACCCCTGGGACCCCCCTCCCCCACTCTCTCCTTCCCAGCACCCCGGCTCTTCTCATGTATTGAACAATCTAAGCACCGTGCATGGATTACTGTCAACCACTGCACGAAGAGGTGGACGACATGTCCCTCTATGTATCTTTGTGGGGGAGCCAGAGATACATGGGGGAGCCAGAGATACATGGAGGGGTGTGTTTGTCACTGCTTTGTGCAGTGGTCGACAGGAATCCATGCACGGTGCTTAGATCGCTCCATACATGAGAAGAGCTGGGGTGCTGGGCAGGAGATAGAAAGGGGTCCCAGCGATCGGATCCCCTGTAATCAGATACTTATCCCCTATCCTGTGATTAGGAGAGAGAAAAATGTTCTGTACTAGAGTTCCCCTTAAACATATGTAAGGCTTTTACTAACATTTTTTTTTATAATGAAAAGTGCCCTTTATTTTATTTGAGCCCCTGCCCTCCAAAATGTCTGTGCACGTCCCTGGTGCCAGTTAAGCTGCAGAAGTCCCGTCCGTGCCAGTTACAGCAAAATTTCCACATATAATAAAACTACAATTGCGGGCAAACGGCCAGGCGGATCCGGGCAAGGTAGGGCTCGTTGGAATCAGCGTCTCCCGCACCTGTGGATAGTGCGGGAGAAAATATCTGACGGTTTCCCTTTAAATAATAATAATTATATATATATATATATATATATATATATATATACATTAATGCCATGGAAAATGTCGGATAAAAGACAGTTTTAGGTGAGTCTTTGTTCTTTATGAATGGTAATGTAACCAAGCTGGATATGGATCCTCTACTTGTGTGGCTGATGACTCGGACCATATCGGGGAGCGGAGTCTAAGGTGCCGCTGGTCTTCACCAGAGCCCGCCGCAAGGCAGGATGGGCTTGCTGCGGTAGGCGACACCCAGGTTGCTACCCCCGACACGGCTTGACCACACAGGTTACTGGGCAAGGCGAGGTATCGAAGGAAGAAGCAGTGGCATAGTCAACAGAGCAGAAGGTCAAGGCAGGCGGCAAAGATTCGTAGTCAAAAAACATAGCAGGAAGGTTACACGGGTATGGCAAAACAGGCAATAGCAACGCTTTCTCTCAGGCAATAGGCACTGAATATCCGGCAGGGAAGTGTGGGAGGTGCAAACAACTTATAATGTGGTGTCAGGTGTATTCACTAATTATGGGCATACTGGCCCTTTAAATTTCAGAGCTCCGGCGCACGCGTGCCCTAAGGGACGGCGACGCGTGCACCGGAACGGAGAGACGGCGGTCGGGGACACAGAGACGGGGACATGGTGCTTGCGGCCAGAGCGCAGTGTGTAACAGGTAAAAATAACTCCGTGAGGAGAATATTGTCTGAGATAATTCTTTTAAAAGAAATTAAAGAACAACATTAGACATGTGCAATTCGGTTCGGCACGAATGTCAAATTTACCGAATGCACGAAAACATTTTTTAAATATTTCCGAATAGCACCGATAAAACGAATAGCAACATAACGAATGCATTCGTTATTCTCCGAATGCATGCGGAAAAAAACGAATGCATTCGTTATCCGAAGACAAAAGCATTACTTATTTACCGAATGCATGTGGTAAAAAAACGAAAGTAAAGAATTCTTTCTAATTTTTTTATTGTTCCTTGCGCTACACTGTTTCTGACTGTTAGTTACTGTTTTACTGTTGGAGGCACACTTTGCATTCGCGCAATGCTTTTTAATTCATTTTCAAATTCTGCTGGCTTTTGTCAGAAATGGGTTACCAGGTCAATGACATGCATAGTAATTGCCGTGGGAACATTTTTCATTCATAAAACTGCAGGCTTAATTGGATAATTGCCGTGTAGAACGCTTAGGACACCAAACATTCTACACTCCAATTATCCAATTAAGTCTGCGGTTTTATGAATGAAAAATATTCCCACGGCAATTACTATGCATGTCATTGACCTCAATCACCCGACAATCAAACACATCGATCTAACACATCAATCATTCATACAGCATTCATTCATTCATTTACTCATTCATTCAACATTTCTTTATGTATTAATAATTTATTAATACATAATGTAATGTTGAATGAATGAGTAAATGAATGAATGAATGAATGCTGTATGAATGATTGATGTGTTTGATCGTTGGGTGATTGAGGTCAATGACATGCATAGTAATTGCCGTGGGAACATTTTTCATTCATAAAACTGCAGGCTTAATTGGATAATTGCCGTGTAGAATGCTTAGGACGCCAAACATTCTACACTGCAATTATGCAATTAAGTCTGCGGTTTTATGAATGAAAAATGTTCCCACGGCAATTACTATGCATGTCATTGACCTGGTAACCCATCTCTGACAAAAGCCAGACGAATTTGAAAATGAATTAAAAAGCATTGCGCGAATGCGTGTGTTTGCCAAAGTGTGCCTCCAGCTGTTGCAAAACTACAACTCCCAGCATGCCCAGACAGCCGCATGCTGGGTGGGTGTTGTAGTTTTGCAACAGTTTGATCAATGCGTTTGATTGTCGGGTGATTTATGTATAACATCATGTTATACATAAATCACCCGACAATCAAACACATCGATTAAACACATCAATCATTCATACAGCATTCATTCATTCACTCATTCATTCATTCATTCAACATTACATTATGTATTAATATAACTCACATAAAATTATATTATCTTACCTGTCTTCCAATGTTCCGATCTCTGCGGCTGCCCTCTTTTCCTGAACACGCTCCCGATAATGGTCCCCTGCTTAAAAAAGATTTACCCGAATGAACCCGAATACCGAATGTATACGAAAAATCAAACCCACCCGAATACGAATGTATCCAAAAAAAATCAAACCCAGACACCCGAATACCGAATGTATCTGAAAAAAATGAGCCCCGGACACCCGAATACCGAATGTATCCGAAAAAATTAACCCACCGGACAACCGAATACCGAATGTATCCGGAAAAAAATGAAACCCGGACACCCGAATACCAAATGTATCTGAAAATCAAAACTGATAATATTACTGAACCGAAAATTTTATAAAAGATGAAAAAACGAAACGAAAAAAAACGAAAATTTTTCTTCTGCACATGTCTAAACAACATGGTAAGTTTGTAGGATAATAGTTTTAAAGGGAGCAGATCATTCTCACCCCAAGAATTTAATACATTTTGAACTAAATTGAAATCCCAAGTCTTCTGAATTTTATACCTTTTAATAATTTTCTAATTAAGGGATGTTTTCCAATAGGTAGTGCATGAATGGGAGCATAGTAAAATGATATGGCTGAACGGTATACATTGATAGTTCTATAGGCCAGATCTGAGTTGGCCATAATGGTGTTATCAAAACCACTATCGATTTCTGATATCTTGTCAGAATAATAGTCCGAGGAATCAGACTGAATGGTGGAAAGGCATACAGATGGCCAGGTTTGGAGAAGGGTATCTGTGCCCTGAGATTCCGGATCCAGGTACCAACTGAAGAATCGTTGTACTTGATGATACAGACGTGAAGCGAAGAGATCTAGATGAATGGGACCCCATAGATGATTCAATTGGAAGAAGATCAGAGGATCTAACCTCCAATTGCTGTTGTCGCTTAGGAAGCGAGAGTTCACATTCGCTATGGAATTAGATAATTCTGGTAGATATTCTGCTTTTAAGATTATATCTCTGTCCACACAGAAATGCCAGAATTCTTTGACGATGTTGGTCAAAGATTTTGATTTGGTGCCTCCTAATCGATTGATATATTGGACTGTGGATACATTATCCCTCCGTAATAGGATACAACAATGTGTTTTGTCTTTGACAAAACTTTTCAGGGCGAAAGAACCTGCCAATAGTTCTAAACAATTTATATGCAGAAGGCATTCTGTCTCCGACCATTTTCCTCCCATTGAAAGAGGACCACATTCAGCTTGCCAACTGGATAGACTGGCATCCGATTCTATAATTAAATCCGGTAGAGAGCTGAAAATGGTTTTCCCATTCCAAGATTAGATATGGTAAAGCCACCATAAAAGCTCCTCTTTGGTGTCTGAAGTGAGAGAAATCTCGCCTGAATATGCCAGACCTTCCCTGAGATGTTTTATCTTCAACCATTGAAGAGCTCTGTAATGCAGGGGAGCGGAAAGCCTGAATGGAACAGGAAAGTAGGCTTACTAAACGGGCAATTGAGCGGAGGGAAACTAGTTGTTTTTTTAATAGTATACATATTTCTCTGCGAATAGTCTTTTTTGGAGGGAACTCAATATTGGACTCAATATTGTTGTCTGGGTGTTGATAAGAAACCCAAGGAATTCTAATTCTTTTGAAAGTGTCAGAATAGATTTCTGGTGATTGATTAAAAATCCCAGATCGGATAATAATGAAATTGTCCGTTATATGTGAAGTTGCATAGCTCCAGATATATTATTAGACGAACGCCCCGAGTTCTCAGGATTGCCATTACGGGCTTCAATAGTTTGGTGAAACATAAAGGGGCGGATGAGAGACCGAATGGCAGACTGGTGAATTGCCACTTCTGACCCTACAAATTGGAGGAAGTATTGAGACATTGGATGTATAGGCACCGTGAGGTAGGCGTCTTTCAAATGTACTTTGGTTAAGTAGTCGTTTTCTAGTAATAGGTCTCTTAAAAGATGCATTCCCTCCATTTGAAATGTTGATAACAAACAAAATCGTTGAGGAATTTCAGATTTATTACTGGTCTGTGACCTCCATCTTTTTTCTTCACTAAGAATAGGTTGCTCAGAAACCCTGGGGAATCGAGAGGAACCTGTATAATTGCGCCCTTAGAACACAGTTCCCTGATCTCATGTTGTACAAGATTTTGATCTGACAAAGCAAACTTTATAGGGTGAAGAGGTTGAAATTGAAAGGGAGGGAATACGAATTCTATCTGATAACCTAGAATCGTATTGAGGATCCATGAGTCCGATGTCATCATAGACCAATTTTGGAAAAAAAATTGTATTCTGTCATCCAGTGGAATGGGAGAAGAATATTGTAGAAAGGTTCTCACCTGTGTTGGGTCTTGCTCTGGAAGCTCCTCTGAAACCTCTAGCCCTCCACGGCCATCCTCTTGTGGGGAAGAATGGAACTTGATTGAAAGTAGTTGTTGGATACTGGAATCTGTCTGTACATGGAGGGTATGTGGGTGGAGCTCGAAAATTTTGATTGTCTCGAGATTGTTGGCTGGGATATTGGGCTCTTCTTTTCAAAGGCATTGAAAAAACACGCCCTCTAAAAACTCGATTTAAGTTAGTTTGGGCTGTATCCAAAGTAGAAAAAATGCTGACATATTTATTTATTTATTTTATGAAAGATTCACCAAATAAATGTCCGTCTGTTGAAGTACTCTCTTCGGAATTGGCTAAATGAATAAGCTGTGTATCTAGTCTCATTTAGACAGATCTCTTCCGTTCAGTACAAAGGGAGGCATTAGCATTCCCAAAGAGGCATATGGCTCTCTGAGCCCCTCCTCTCAATACAGTTAAATTCACAGGTTCTCCTGATAGGGATGCCTCCTCTTTGAGGTCTAATATCTTGGTTAGCGGACCAAGGAGGTCTAAAAATCTATCCTGAATGGAACAAAAGGATCTATCTACTCCCTTTTTTGGTTCAAGGGCCTACATACTGTGAAAGGACAGACAAAAGTAATCACCGGCTGGTGTTTTACAAAAATACAGAGTTTTTAGGTGTACTGTAGCGCATTTTTCTGCCCTCTTAAGTGCATACCGCATACGTACATCTAAGCAGTGTACTATTTTGTACCTGTTAATCTGTCAGGGGCCTACATACTGTGAAAGGACAGACAAAAGTAATCACCGGCTGGTGTTTTACAAAAATACAGAGTTTTTAGGTGTACTGTAGCGCATTTTTCTGCCCTCTTAAGTGCATACCGCATACGTACATCTAAGCAGTGTACTATTTTGTAACTGCTAATCTGTCAAGGGCCAACATACTATGAAAGGACAGCTAATAGTACACACCTGCTGCTGTTCTAGACAAATACTGTTTTAAGCGTGGTGAAGCGTATTGTACTCCCCTCATATACGCAATAAGTATGTCAGGCAGAGTAGTGCTAGGACATGCACAGTGGAATGGCAGAGGCCTAAATTCATCAGGCGCAGGCAGAGGTCACAGCAGAGTAGGGGCGTGTGGCAGCCGGAGCCCTAGCAAGAGGTCTGAGCTCCAGGTGTCAGCTAGCAGTCGTGTCTCGAACAGCAACCCAGCAGCCGTGATTGATCGGTTCACTCAGTCATCCACTTCATCCCAAGTGACATCCGACTCCCCCAGTCAACAGTCGGTGGGTTCCTCAGAATCAACCCTCAGTTGGCATGGCCCTCATGCTGCTGCTGCCACCTCAATGCTCTGTCATTGTGCTGCTCTATGGTCTCCTCATGCTACTGCTACCACCTCCAAGCTCTCTAATTGTGCTGCTCTATGGTCTCCTCATGCTGATGCTGCCACCCCTAGGCTCTCTCATTGTGCTGCTCTATGGTATCCTCATGCTTAAGCTACTGCCTCTACGCTCTGTCATTGTGCCACCATATGGTCTCCTCTTACTGATGCTACCACCTCCAGGCACTGTCATTGTGCCGCCATATGGTCTCCTCATACTGATGCTACCACCTCCAGGCACTGTCATTGTGCCGCCATATGGTCTCCTCATGTTGATGCTGCCACCTCCAGGCTCTCTTATTGTGCTGCTATATGGTCTCCTCATGCTGATGCTACCACCTCCAGACTCTCTAATTGTGCTGCCATGGATACTACAAAACATAATTAAGGTGCTGGTCCCCAGTTTCAGAAATTCCTCTGCATTAGGGTCACTTTCAGGACTCCTGATGCTGCTGCTGTCACCTCCAGGCTGTCTCTTTCAGCCACTATATGGTATCCTCATGCTTCAGCCACCTCCAGGCTGTGTCATTCATCCAATATATGGTTTACTGATGCTAAAATACATGTTTTTTTAGCGTACTGTAGCACATATTTTCTGCCCTCATAAGTGCATAACACAAAAGTACATCTAAGTAGTGTACTATTTTGTACCTGTTAATCTGTAAAGGGCCTACAAACTGTGAAAGTCCAGGCAAAAAGTACTCACCGGCTGGTGTTGTACTCAGAAACTTTTTTAAGTGTACTTAGGTGTGTTAGCTAAAATTTCAATTTCAAAATCTTAAATTTGTATTTCATAATCTTAAATTTCTATTTCAAAATCTAAAATTTCTATTTCAAAATTTTAAATTTCAATGGTCTCCTCATGCTTCTGCCAACTCCAGGCTGTGCCATTCAGCCACTATATGGTCTCCTCATGCTGCCAGCACCTCCATGCTGTGTCTTTTAGCCACTATATGGTCTACTCATGCTGCCACAAACTCCAGGCTGTGCCATTCAGCCACTCTATGGTCTCTCCTCATGCTTCAGTCACCTCCAGGCTCTGACATTGTGCTGCCATGTGACATGTGACTCCATGTTAAATTTGGTTCTTTGTACCCACATGCCAGGGCCCACGACACCATAACTTGGGAGTTAAAATCTCTATTTCAAAATCCTACATTTTAATTTCAAAATCTTACATTTCTATTTCAAAATCTTAAATTTCAAAAGTCTCCTCATGCTTCTGCCAACTTCAGGCTGTGTCATTAAGATACTATATGGTCTCTCCTCATGCTTCAGACACCTCCAGGCTGTGTTATTCAGCCAATATATGGCTTACTGATGCTGCTGGGCCTAGGCCTAAAACATTTTATGGTAGCACTAGCTACCATAAATCTTCCATTTAAATTTCAAAAATCATCTTTTATTCTTAGGAAAATTCATCTTTTATTCTAAGGGATTGTGAAGCCCTAGGGCCTACTCATGCTGCTGCCAGCTCCAGGCTGTGTTATTCAGCCACTATATGGTATCTTCATGCTTTAGACACCTCCAGGCTGTGTCATTCAGCCAATATATGGTTTACTGATGCTCCTGGGCCTGGGCCTAAACATTTTTTATGGTAGCACTAGCTACCATAAATCTTCAATTTAAATTTAGAAATTAATATTTTATTCTTAGGGATTGTGAAGCCCTGGGGCCTACTCATGCTGCTGCCAGCTCTAGTATGTGTCATTCGGCAACTACATGGTTTAGTGATGCTGCTGGGCTTAGGAAATTACCTATATATATGTTTATGGTAGCACTATTGTCTACTCCTTCTGCCAACTCCAGCCATTCAGCCACTATATATGGTCTCCTTATACTGATACCACCTCCAGGCTCTGTCATTGTGCTGCCATGTGACTCCTTGTTCAATTTGGTCCTTTGTACCCACACACCGGGGCCCGAGACACTAAAACTTGGGAGTTAAAATTTCAAATTAAAAATCCTCAATTTAAAAATCTTAAATTTAAATTTAAAACTCTTACATTTCATTGGTCTCCTCATGGCTCTGTTAACTCCAGACTGTGCCACTCAGACACTATATAGTCTCCTCATGCTTCAGCTGCCTCTTGGCTGTGCCATTCAGCCACTTAAGGGTCTCCTGATGATTTAGCCATCTCCAGGCTGTGTCATTCAGCCAATTTATGGTTTACTGATGCTGCTGGGCCTGGGCCTAAAAATTTTTATGGTAGCACTAGCTACCATAAATCTTTAATTTAAATTTCAAAATTCACCAATTAATCTTAGGGCTTTTGAAGCCCTCTTGTGTACTCATGCTGCTGCCAGCTCTAGTCTGTTTCATTCAGCAACTACATAGTTTAGTGATGCTGCTGGGCCTGGGACATCACCTTAAAAAGGTTTATGGTAGCACTAGCTACCATACATCTTCAATTTGAATTTCAAAATTCCTCTCTTAATCTTGGATTGTGAGGCCCTATTGACTCCTCCTTCAAACAACTCCAGGCTGTGCCATTCAGCAACTATATGGTCTCCTCATACTGCCAATACCTCCACGCTGCTACGCCGAGCGCTCCGGGTCCCTGCTCCTCCCCGGAGCGCTCACGGCGTCTCTCTCCCTGCAGCGCCCCGGTCAGACCCGCTGACCGGGAGCACTGCACTGACATTGCCGGCGGGGATGCGATTCGCATAGCGGGACGCGCCCGCTCGCGAATCGCATCCCAAGTCACTTACCCGTCCCGGTCCCCGGCTGTCATGTGCTGGCGCGCGCGGCTCCGCTCTCTAGGGCGCGCGCGCGCCAGCTCTCTGAGACTTAAAGGGCCAGTGCACCAATGATTGGTGCCTGGCCCAATTAGCCTGATTAGCTTCCACCTGCTCCCTGGCTATAATACCTCACTTCCCCTGCACTCCCTTGCCGGATCTTGTTGCCTTGTGCCAGTGACAGCGTTTAGTGTTGTCCAAGCCTGTGTTACCTGATCTCCTGCTATCCATATTGACTACGAACCTTGCCGCCTGCCCCGACCTTCTGCTACGTCTGACCTTGCCTCTGCCTAGTCCTTCTGTCCCACGCCTTCTCAGCAGTCAGCGAGGTTGAGCCGTTGCTAGTGGATACGACCTGGTTGCTACCGCCGCAGCAAAACCATCCCGCTTTGCGGCGTGCTCTGGTGAACACCAGTAGCCACTTAGAACCGGTCCACCGGCACGGTCCACGCCAATCCCTCGCTGACACAGTGGATCCACAACCTGTAAGCCGAATCGTGATACACGCTGTGTCATTCAGCCACTATATGGTCTCCTCATGCTGCCAACACCTCCACCCAGTGTCATTCAGCCACTATATGGTCTCCTCATGGTTCAGCCACCTCCAAGCTGTGTCATTCAGCCACTATATGGTCTCCTTATGCTGCTAACACCTCCACGCTGTGTCATTCAGCCACTATATGGTCTCCTCATGCTACCAACACCTCCACGCTGTGTCATTTAGCCACTATATGCTCTCCTCATACTGCCTACACCTCCACGCTGTGTCATTTAGCCACTATATGGTCTCCTCATACTGATGCCACCTCCAGGCTCTGTCATTGTGCCGCTCTGCGGCAGTGATTCTAATAGCGATGCCTGCAATCTGCATGTCATACTGAATAACAGTATTATTTCACTACCCCAGCACACTCCATATGCGTGTTAGAACACAGCAAAGTGTTCTACACCCCTATTGAGGCACCCTGCAGGCCAGAAATGGCCGTTTTTAATATAGATTCGCCGCTAATAAATTTGGATCGAACCGGATTATTTCAAAAAATTTGGAGAATCGGCCCAATCGAATTTTTCAAAAGTTTGCTCATCTCTATCCAGCACATCTGGAGGCATTAAGCCCACCTACAGCAACATGCCAGTAAGTAAAGTCGTCTATGTCTGCTGTCACTACCTACAGTCAAGTCAAGTCTATAATCAAGTCTATTATAGTAAGCGTGGCTGTCCTAAAGTCTGGCAAAGTCACTACAAGCCCCAACAAGCTTGCGAGGTCCTTCTGTGTTACTGGCCCCCTCTCTGGGATTCTGGCCTAGCTGTAAAGACTATTTCCATCTGTCTACCTCAGTAAAGCTACCGTTAACACTAACCTGGTTTTGGACTATTATTGCCCTGCCTAACCTTGGGGTAGCAGTGCTACCATTTGGGTGGTTACCGGGAAAACCATGCCCTGGCGTCACGAACATTTAGAGGTTAATACCATCTGCCCGTGGGCTACAACATCTACTCCATACACCTCACCCTCACACCCCGAGACAACACATGCTTCTCGATAGAACTTGGAAAATACAGATACAGAAAAAGCTTCCACAAATGTGTGTAACATATGCTGTGAGAAACATATGAAGGATAAGAGCTGCAGACACTGTTGAATAGCTGATGGTGGTTTATCCGATGTTTGAGCACAATTTTCCTGCAGTGGTAAAATACAGTCACAATGGCGGTGCACTTGTCCTGTTCAGCTGGACACACCTTAAAGCCTTTTCTTAGTTTGTCTAGTTCAACATTGAAAGCATGGAAATAATTTACATACCCCATGTTTTCCTCTTCTCTCACATTTACATGGCCTTGGGGCATTCTTATCAACTCAACCTCATCCTGAGAACACGCTATAATCTGCAGCCTATTTTGAACTTTCCCAATATCATCAGCAAAAGATGGAAAGTACCTGCCATCTTCTACGTCCTTTTCCTCAATTTGAGACTGCTGACCTTTCTCTACAAAAGGTCCATAATCCATTTATTCAATATTAGCATATAATTCTTCATCACACTACATCTGTCTTTCCTGCGGGAACAATTCTTCAGAGACAGCAAACAAAAGTTCAGGAGCTAACCCATGGTGTTCCGAAAATGTTGAGCTTAAACAGGCTTGACTCACCACAAGCTGCATGGCATCAAACCTCATAGGTTGTGGTATACACCATACCAAGAGCTACTGAACCACTTTCAACAGCTGTTCCCTCTTCCATCTTGGATTTTAAAGGGGTACTCCACTGGCCAGCATTCGAAACTAAATGTTCCGAACGCTGTTTTCGTGCTGCCAGAGTCAGCCACGCCCCCTCAATGGAGGTCTATGGGACGCCGACAGCAGGGAGGTCGCCCCCGGCAGCAGGAAAACAGCGTTCGGAACATTAAATTCCGAATGCTGGCCAGTGGAGTACCCCTTTAATACTATATGTGTCTCAGCATTTAAATGTTCAGACTGGCCTCCCTGGGATGCTTTTCATGCATGTCAGGTAGTGGTGATCACTTTAGCAGGGTTATGACCATCCTCCTGCTTAGTGGTACACCACAGCTTGTTACCAAATGCAACCTGGCTCACGTCACATGTAACATCAGAGGCTGGGGCATTCACTAATATATTATCTATTAAATAAGTCCTGAAGTCTAATTTTATGGCTTCACTATATGGCACTTCTATGGCACTAACATGATTTTAGCTGCTGTATAGCTAGGATGGCCTGCAGAGGTGATGAAAATACCCCAATTCCATTATATACTTTTATTTTTGCATAAACGTGTTCTATTAGACCATGTTCCCACATGGATTTAAATATAAAAATTAAGCCTCAAAAAATTATATGTGAACCCCAATCTTATTAGATACATTTGCCTTATGACTGGACACATCACTAGTGTCAACATACACATCCTACCAGTGCACTCACCTTATTTACCTTCCTTTACTCTTTCACTATGGTAACATGAAAATATTTTCTCAGCCCATTATTTGCTTTTATACTTCTTCAAAGACCTTTCTGAAACATATCTCTAGGGAGTGGAAAGTCATGGAGGCCAGTTGCACCAGAGTTGCAGAAAACATGTGGTTGCTGTTCGCAGCCCCATTTTTTTAAGCTAAACTGGCATGGTGACATTATCCAACAGCATTAATACAATAAGGCAACCTTATTTTTCTGGGATGATTCATTCTCACTGTTATCCATTCATCCAGGGGTAGTTGCACCCAAAAACCATCCTGTTCTGCTTTAAACGTTGCCAGGATGCTTTCGATATAACCCTTCTGTTTGTTAAAGGGGTATTCCATGAAAAATATATTGATATATTGATATACATGATATTTCATATCAACTGGCTCCAGAAAGTTAAACAGATTTGTAAATTACTTCTATTAAAAATCTTAATCCTTCCAGTACTTATCAACAGCTGAAGTTGAATTGTTCTTTTCTGTCTGACAACCGTGCTCTCTGCGGACACCTCTGTCTGTCTCAGGAACTGTCCAGAGTAGCAGCAAATCCCCATAGAAAACCTCTCCTTCTCTGGATAGTTCCTGAGACAGACAGAGGTGTCCTCAGAGAGCACTGTTGTCAGACAGAAAAGAACTTCATCACCTGATAAGTACGGGTGGGATTAAGATTTTTTTAATAGAAGTAATTTACAAATCTGTTTAACTTTCTGGAGCCAGATGATATAAAAAAAAAAAAAGTTTTTTCATGGAATACCTCTGTTTTCCTAATTCTTTATCTGCCACTTCAAATTAACATATTTCTCCAATTTCCAATCAGCATAAAAAGCATGGTCTCTATGGGCTTGTCTCTTTCCTCAAAGAAAGTTTCTGACAAATCAGGCCGCACCCTTCTTGTACCAAATGTTACGGGATCACCATCTCATGGGTTAAATGGGCTCACGGCACCAAGAAGTTAACTATAACATAGAAGACTTTTGATCATACTGGCTTTAAATATTGTTTTGAACAAAAATTTAGACCTATTCATTGGTTGCTAATACAGTGTCCTCCTGACCTACGATGGCCCGACATACGATAATTTCAACATACGATGGCCTCTCAGAGGCCATCGCATGTTGAAGGCAGCATCAACACACGATGCTTTTGTATGTCGGAGCCATCGCATAAACGGCTATCCGGCAATGCAGATGGCTTCAGCTGCCGCTGGATAGCCGTTTAAGTTGCCCTGTGTGGTCCGGTGATGATCACTTACATGTCCCGGTGCTCCGAACCATCCTCTTCGGGATCCCCTGCATCGCCGTCGCTCTCCATTATCCTAAGCACGTCGCCGCGCACGCCATCCCATAATCCAATAGGAGCGGCGTGCGTAGCGACGTGATGACGGCGATAAGGAACGATGATCCCGGGCAGCAGAAATGCTCTGGAGCGTCAGGGACACCATGGGGATGCGGTGACAGCGATGGACGGCGACATCCAGGGCAGCGGTGACGGTCCGGAGTGGCGGGGACAGGTGAGTATACCTTCCTATATTTAACATTGCACGGATCCCTCAACATACGATGGTTTCAACAAACGATGGTTCATTTGGAACGAATTACCATCGTATGTTGAGAGACCACTGTACATGGCCAGTCTTCCCTATATTGTTTCTGCAGCAAGAGTTGACTTTTCACTTCTTTTTCTATGCAATGGAAAAATCTTTGTCATATAAAGTATTAGGCAAATACTAACTGAAATTGTTTTCAAATGGATTCCACTCATTTAAACTGTGTGAAAATACCCCAAGTGTCTTAACATCAAAAACTTATTTCACTTAATTCACACAATATAATTAATAAACATAAGGTATGTCATCTGTTGAACATTAGCACATGTTGCCAGGTAATTCTGTGGCTAGAGAAGCATAATAATCGTCTGGTTATTAATAGATATATCCATGAAAGACTAACAATATGGCATGTGAACAGTTTCCATGACGCAGTAGGATGTTCCAAAAGCAACAATGTCTTGCAACACTGGGGTCCTGGGTTCAAGTCCAAGTGAGTTTGTATGTTTTCCTAGTATTTGCATGGGTTTCTTCCTATATGTATGTTCAAAAAAATGAGATTGTAAGGCCATTGCAGATACCATTGTGCAGGTAGAATACTTTGGTGCTTCATAAGCAACTGGGAAACAAGTAAATAACAAAATAGAACATTTACTATTACAGTAATGATCATAAATAAGTGAATGATTTGGTTACTTGCTTAACCCCTTGGGGTTTTTTATGACCCTAAGGACGGGAGCATTTTTTGCAAATCTGACTTCTGTTCCTTTATGCATTAATAACTCTGGGATGCTTTTACTTATAAATTTGATTCCGAGATAGTTTTTTCCTGACATATTCTACTTTATGTTAGTTGATACTCGGTTTTTGGGAGGCATGTCGCTTTTAGGAAGCCCCAATGATGCCAGAACAGTAAAAAAAAAAAAAAAAAAACACAAGGCACACTATTTTGGAAACTACATCCCTCAAGGAATGTAACAAGGGGTAAATTGAGTTTTTATACCCCACAGGTGATTGACAAACTTTCTCTAAAGTGGGATGTGAAAATGAAAAATTAGATTTTTAACACTAAAATGGTGGTGTTACCCCAAAATTTTCATTTTCACAAGGGGTAATAGGAGAAAATGCCCTCCAAAATTTGTAACCCCATTTCTCTCGAGTAAGGAAATACCTCATATGTGGATGTAAAGTGCTCTGTCGGTGCACTAGAAGGCTCAGAAGGGAAGGAGCGACATTGGGCTTTTGCAGAGCGAATTTTGCTGAAATGGTTTTTGGAAGGGCATGTCGCAATTAGGAAGCCCCCATGATGCCAGAACAGTACAAAAAAACATATGGCATGCTATTTTGGAAACGACACCCCTCAAGGAACGTAACAAGGGGTAAAGTGAGCCTTAAAACGCTACAGGTGATTGACGAACTTTCGTTAAAGTGGGACGTAAAAATGTTAACAAATATTTTTTTCAAAAAAATGCTGGTGTTATCCCAAATTTTTCATTTTTACAAGGGGTAATAGGAGAAAAAGTCCCCAAAAATGTTTAACCCCATATTTTCTGAGTATGGAAATACCCCATATGTGAATATAAAGCGAAGTACAATGTTCAGAACAGAAGGAGCGTCATTGGGCTTTTGGTGAAAGAATTTGGTTGGAACAGAAGTCGGGGGCCATGTGCGTTTACAAAGCCCCAGTGGTGCCAGAACAGTGGCCCCATTTTGGAAACTACACCCCTCACAGAATGTAATAAGGGGTGCAATGAGCATTTACACCCGACTGGCATTTGATAGATCTTTGGAAAAGTGGGCTGTGCAAATGAAAAATAAAAAGTTTCATTTTTTCGGACGACTGTTCAAAAAATCTGTCAGACACCAGTGGGGTATAAATGCTCACTACACCCCTTGTTACATTACATGAGGGGTGCAGTTTCCAAAATGGGGTCACATGTGGGGGGGTCACCTGTTCTGGCACCATGGCCTTCAATTCCAGCCTAATTCTCTCTCCAAAAGCCCAATGGCGCTCCTTCTCTTCTGAGCATTGTAGCTTGCCCGCAGAGCACTTAACATCCACATATGGAAGAATATCGGTCCCGTGGTCCCGAGAAAAAAGAGAAGTGCTTCTGTGGGCGCTCACCTCCGTCACAGATGTAGTCCGTCACAGGTATGTGGAAGTTTCCGAGAACTTGGTAAAATAAAACCGCTTGGACACGGATGTATTTTGGAAAATAAAAAGAAGGTTTATTCCTTCAGCATGCAATACAGCAACGCGTTTCGAGGGGCGGGGACCCCCTCTTCATCAGGCTGATTGGGCAGTGTGGATGTCCTTTATTTATACCTCATTTGCCCGCGAAAATCACATGTGTGTGTTACATAACATGAAAATAAAACAATAAAGAAAAAAAAAAAAGAAAAAAAAATCAAAATAAATAAATAAAATCCATAGAAAAGAAGACATTTACATTAAAAATGGAAGTGAGCATTCTGTAAAATAACCCACAGATGGTCAGTTTGACTAACCATTATATTATGCACCTTATTTCTTTTTCTTTCTTTTGTAGGTGGAAGGCTCCCGGGTCCGTTGCCTCAAGACATTCCTCTTGGGTAAGTGCACAGGTTTTTTCATATGCATTTTCAATTAATTCTTTCGGATATCCTTTTGCCATGAATCTGGACTTTAAGATTTTGGACTGTTCGGAAAAGGGTGCAATATCTGTACAATTTTTTCTTACTCTCTTGAATTGTCCAAAGGGGATGTTTTGTTTCCACTTCTTATAGTGGCCACTAGGAATGTCTTGAGGCAACAGACCCGGGAGCCTTCCACCTACAAAAGAAAGAAAAAGAAAAGGAGAATGAGGAAAAAAACAGATGCAATTTCATCACCACATATTCAACGGGTCAAACAAAAATCAGAAACATCATGAAGAAACATTGGGGAATACTACTAAGTGATCCACATCTAGGAAAAATTCTCCCAAAAAATCCGGGATTGACTTTCAGGCGGGCACCAACCATAAAGGGTATGATAGCCCCAAGCAATCTCAAATGCCACAACAAATCCTCCCAGAAAAACGACAAAACTGGAAACGTGGGAACATACAAATGCAGAAAACCTAGATGCCTATGTTGCTTTACCATACGCCATAACCAAAAATGTTTTTCCAGTACCCATTCGGGTGAAACCTTCTCCATCAAACATCTGATGACATGCCAAACGGAATATGTCATCTACCTCATAGAGTGCCAATGTGGTAAACAATATGTTGGAAGAACAACACAACCATTACATTTGAGATTGAATCAGCATCGTTCCAACATAAAGAAGAGATTCATGCACCATAGCCTATCTAGACATCTGAGCCTGATGCATGAGGGAAACATGACAGCCATATCCATAACCCCAATTGAGCACATTCCACCGGGAAAGAAAAATAGGTTTGAAATCCTGTCACGCAAAGAAATGTTCTGGATTTACAGCCTCCAGACATTACAACCACATGGCCTGAATGAAGCGGTGGAATTAATATCTTAAAAAGATGAGATAGTTAACAACTGACACAGCAACCACAACAAACAAACTGAATTAAAACAAAACAAACAGCTGATAAGTACACATCCATCCACCATGCGTATGGATGTGTGTGTATGTACATACACATACACATTAAATAAATGTAATCATCCCTGTGTGGGGAAATGGGTTTGACGCCGGTCGCCCATCCAATAAGCAGCCAGGAGGACAGATGTGTGGACTGACCGGCAGTCGGTGCCTCAGACCTCTCACCCAGCCACTGTAGATCTCCGAAGGGAGAGCATTTGAAATGGCCCGACGTCTGCAGAATTATTACATATCACATATGCAATACAAGATAAGGTGCATAATATAATGGTTAGTCAAACTGACCATCTGTGGGTTATTTTACAGAATGCTCACTTCCATTTTTAATGTAAATGTCTTCTTTTCTATGGATTTTATTTTTATTTTTTCTTTTTTTTTTCTTTATTGTTTTATTTTCATGTTATGTAACACACACATGTGATTTTCGCGGGCAAATGAGGTATAAATAAAGGACATCCACACTGCCCAATCAGCCTGATGAAGAGGGGGTCCCCGCCCCTCGAAACGCGTTGCTGTATTGCATGCTGAAGGAATAAACCTTCTTTTTATTTTCCAAAATACATCCGTGTCCAAGCGGTTTTATTTTACCAAGTTCTCGGAAACTTCCACATACCTGTGACGGACTACATCTGTGACGGAGGTGAGCGCCCACAGAAGCACTTCTCTTTTTTCTCGGGACCACGGGACCGATATTCTTCCATTCCAGTGACCGTCCTCCGCCGGTGAGAACGGGTCTAGTGCCGGCTGCACTCCTCCAATCTGTGTCCCCCAGAATAGTGGGAAACAAGCGTCTACTGGTGTTGTGCCCACGGTACAACACAGAAAGGTGAGCAAACCTAACATAACAACTGAAAACACGAATCTGGAAACGGCTGCTCCCCCCCTTCCTTGGAGCCGACATCCATTTTTAATTTAATTTAATTTTTTTCTTTTACACTCAGATTATCTATATATATATTTTTTTTACTACGCTTAGATGCGCATTGTGTCTCCTCTGTCTTTTTCTATATATTTCTGTTAACATTCACATATGGGGTATTTCCTTATTCAGAAGAAATGGGGTTAAAAATTTAGGGGGGGCTTTTTTTCATATTACTCCTTGTGAAAATGAAAAATTTGGGGTAACACCAGCATTTCAGGAAAAAAAACTAATTTTTAATTTTCATGTCCTAATTTGACAAAAATTCTTCAAAGACCTGTGGGGTGTTAAGGCTCACTATACACCTTGTTAAGGTCCTTGAGGGGTGTAGTTTCCAAAATGGGGTCACATGTGGGTGTTTTTTTGCATTTGTCAGAACTGCTGTAACTATCAGCCACCTCTGTGCAAATCAACAATGTAAACCTCAAATGTACATGGCGCTCTCACTCCTGAGCCATGTAGTTCGTTCGCAGAGCATTTTACGTCCACATATGGGGTATTTCCGTACTCGGAAGAAATTGTGTTACAAATTTTGGGGGTCTTGTGTAGCCCCTGAATTTTCCTTTTCAGAAGGGGTAAAAGGAGAAAAAGCCCACCAAAATTTTGAACACAAATGGGAATACCCCATATGTGGCCCTAAACTGTTGCCTTGAAATAGGACAGAGCTCTGAAGTGAGAGAGCACCATGCGCATTTGAGGACTAAATTAGGAATTTGCAATAGGGGCGGACCCAGACACAAGGATGGGGCTTGTCTCCACCAAAATCTTATGGCAGTGTTTCCTAAACTGGGTGCCTCCAGCTGTTGCAAAACTCCCAGCCTGCCAGGACAGTCAATGGCTGTCTGGCAATACTGAGAGTTGTTGTTTTGCAACAGCTGGAGGCTCCGCTTAGGAAACACTGCCGTATGAGAAGTTTTTAATTTTTATTGGGGGGGGGGGGGGGGGTAGACGTGTATGGGTATATGTATATGTAGTGTTTTCCTTTTAATTTTGTGTTAGTGTAGTGTAGTGTTTTTAGGGTACATTCACATGGGTGGGGGTTCACAGTGAGTTTTCCGCTGGGAGTTTGAGCTGCTGCGGAAAATTTTCCGCAGCTCAAACTTGTAAAAGGAAACCCACTGTAAACCACCGCCCGTGTGAATGTACCCTGTACATTCACGTGGGGAGGGGGGAGGGGGGGGGGCTAACCTTCAACTGTTGCAAAACTACAACTCCCAAGATGCACTGTCAGATCGGACATGCTGGAAGTTGTAGTTTTGCAACAGCTGTAGGCACACTGGTGGAGAACCACTGAGTTAGGAAACAGACTCTAGCTCAGTGATTCCAACCCGTGTGCCTCCAGCTGTTGCAAAACTACAACTCCCAGCATGTACGGTCTGACAGTGCATTCTGGGAGTTGTAGTTTTGCAACAGCTGGAGGCACATGGGTTGGAATCACTGAGTTAGGAAACAGACTCTAGCTCAGTGTTGCAAAACTACAACTCCCAGCATGCACTGACAACCGAAAGTCATGCTTGGATTTGTAGTTATGCAACAACGGGTGCAAGAACAGTTTGGAGGCCGCTAAGTAGTGGTCTCCAAACTGTAGACCTCCAGATGTTGCAAAACTACAACTCCAAGCATGCCCAGACTGTCCTGGCATGCTGGGAGTTGTAGTTCGGCAACATCTGAAGGGCCAGATGTTGCAGCACTACAACACCCAGCATGCGTGATTGTCTGGTCATGCTGGGAATTGTAGTTTTGCATCATCTGGAAGTCTACAGTTTGGAGACGACTGTGGTCTCCAATCTGTGGCCCTCCAGATGTTGCAAAACTACAATTCCCAACATGCCCAGACAGTCAAAGGTTGTCTGGGCATGCTGGGAGTTGTAGTTTTGTAACTTCTAGCAGGCCACAGTGAAGATCACTCACCAAAGAGGATCTTCACTGTCACCCGCAGTCTCCTCCTCCGCTGCCGTAGCTCTTCATGGGCCTGTTGCCGCTGCTCCTGACCGGCCTGCCGCCGCTGCCCCTGCCGGGTAAGACCCCTGTGCCACTTTCCAGCCCCGTCCCCGCCCCCGCTCTGCCCGGACTTCTATGGGTGGGCAGAGCGGGGGTTCTAAACTTTAGCCCCCCTCCTGTCATTGGTCAGTCAGTTCTGAGTCAGTCAGGGGTCTCTGACAGCTCCGATCATCACTATTTTCCGGGCTATCGGGTCATCAGAGACCCGATCGGCCCGTAATTGCCGCGAATCGCCGATCTGAATCGATTGCCGACATGGGGGGGGGGTCTCAGGACTCCCCTAGGCGATGTCACGGGATGCCTGCTGCTAGATATCAGCAGTCATCCCGGTCCGATCACCGCCCGGCGAGCGGCGGTGATCAGAAATACGGAGGACGTACAGGTACACCCTCCGTCCTTAAGTACCGCGATGCGAGGACGTATCCATACGCCCTCCGTCCCCAACAGGTTAAAATGCTTATTTCCTACAGTATATGCTACAAGAAGATTGCTATATTTCAGATAAAGGGGGTATTAGTCATGTGAACAATCCAAAAGTCTGCAAATGCTGTTTTGTAAAGTTTGGGGGCTCCCGTTTCTACGCAGTGCACTTTTTGGTAAAAATTACACCTTAGATTTATTCTGTCTTTATTTATGTCCATATGGTTACATGGATACCCAATCTATATAGGTTTTATTTTATTTCAATTTTGGACTTTGGTATTTTTTTACGTGTACGCCATCAACCGTGTGGTTTCGCTAACCTAATATTTTAATAGTTCAGACATTTACACATGCAGTAGTACCACATTATTTTTATTCTTTATTACATTATTTTATTTAATGAATGGGAAAAAGGGGGTGATTTTAACTTTAATAAGGAAAGGGTTAATTAACTTTTATTTAAAAAAAATGTGCATACACTGATCAGTGTTATACCATTGCAAAGCACTAATCAGTGTAACCGGCGATCTGCTGCTCTAGCCTGCTGCGCAGGCATGGAGCAGTAGATTGTCGATCGGACAACGGAGAGGCAGGTGAGGACCCTCCCATTGTCCAGTAAGCTGATCTGGACAGCGCGATTTTGTCGCGATAGTACCGATCAGCTATGCTGAGCTGCCGGGATTATTTTACTTTCGCTTTAGAAGCCGCAATCAACTTTGATCGCTGCATCTAAAAGGTTAATACTGGGCAGTGGCCCCATCGGCCGTGCCCAGCATTAGCCGTGGGTAATGGATGCCCGTAGCAACAGGGACTCACCGGGTTTAACCCGTTCTCCACCGGTGAGAACGGTTTAAACTTGTTAAACTGGACCAGGGCGTACAAGTACACCCTGAGTCCTTAAGGATAGGGGATGCAGGGCGTATGCATATGCCCTGCATCCCCAAGAGATTAATCTAGGTTTTTCTAAGGCAAAGACAAGTCAAATCCGGATGAGGTTGCTGTCAACTCAAAATATAACAATGGTCCCCAAATATGACTGCAAGGTTTGCTGATTCAGAGCCATTGACCCTTCTGATTACTTAGAACAGAAACATACACAGTTCAACACAGCTGGAGCATACAGTTGTACATTGTGTAGTGGCTAAACTTGGTTACTGCAGCTCAGCTACCATTCACTATAAAGTGTACCTGTCATTTGTAAAAACTTTTATATAATGTAGTTAATAACATTATATGGATATTTATAATATACATTGGTTAAAATGTGCATATTTTTGTCCCTGCAGCTATTGCCAGTGTGTCTCTGTGAGGAGACCAAATACAGGAAGTGTGGGTGGACAAGCTGGGCTCTGTGCAATGGGGACAAGCAGGGTTCTGTGCACTGAGGACAAGCAGGGATCTGTACCCTGAGAAAAAGCAGGGCTCTGTGCAGTGAGGACAAGCAGGGATCTGAGTACTGAGGACAAGCAGGGCTCTGTATACTGTGGACAAGCAGGGCTCTGTATACTGAGGACAAGCAAGGCTCTGTACACTAAGGACAAGCAGGGCTCTGTGCAGTGAGGACAAGCAGGGCTCTCTACACTGAGGACAAGCAGGGCTATGTGCAGTGAGGACAAGGGGGACTCTGGGCACTGAGGACAAGCAGGGCTCTGTATACTGAGGACAAGCAGGGCTCCGTATACTGAGGACAAACAGCTCTGTATACTTAGGACAAGCAGTGCTCTGTGCACTGAGAACAAGCAGGGTTCTGTACACTGAGGACAAGCAGGGGTCTGTGCAATGAGGACAAGCAGGGTTCTGTACACTGAGGACAAGCAGGGCTCTGTATACTGAGGACAAGCAGGGCTCTGTGCACTGAGGACAAGCAGGGCTCTGTATACTGAGGACAAGCAGGGCTCTGTATACTGAGGACAAGCAGGGCTCTGTATACTGAGGACAAGCAGGGCTCTGTGCACTGAAGAAAAACAGGGCTCTGTGCACTGAGGACAAGCAGGGCTCTATATACTGAGGACAAGTAGGGCTCTGTACACTGAGAACAAACAGGGCTCTGTATACTGAGGACAAGCAGTGCTCTGTGCACTGAGAGCAAGCAGGGCTCTGTACACTGAGGAGAAGCAGGGCTCTGTATACTGAGGACAAGCAGGGCTCTGTATACTGAGGACAAATGACTCTGTATACTTAGGACAAGCAGTGCTCTGTGCACTGAGAACAAGCAGGGCTCTGTACACTGAGGACAAGCAGGGGTCTGTGCACTGAGGACAAGCAGGGTTCTGTACACTGAGGACAAGCAGGGCTCTGTATACTGAGGACAAGCAGGGCTCTGTGCACTGAGGGAAAACAGGGCTCTGTGCACTGAGGACAAGCAGGGCTCTGTACAATGAGAACAAGCAGGGCTCTGTACACTGAGGACAATCAGTGCTCTGTGCACTGAGAACAAGCAGGGCTCTGTACACTGAGGAGAAGCAGGGCTCTGTATACTGAGGACAAGAAGGGCTCTGTATACTGAGGACAAATGGCTCTGTATACTTAGGACAAGCAGTGCTCTGTGCACTGAGAACAAGCAGGGCTCTGTACACTGAGGACAAGCAGGGGTCTGTGCACTGAGGACAAGCAGGGTTCTGTACACTGAGAACAAGCAGGGCTCTGTATACTGAGGACAAGCAGGGCTCTGTGCACTGAGGGAAAACAGGGCTCTGTACACTGAGGACAAGCAGGGCTCTGTACACTGAGGACAAGCAGGGCTTTGTACACTGAGGACAAGCAGGGCTCTGTGCCCTGAGTAGTGTTGAGAGGCATAAGCCATATTCGAATTCGCGAATATTCGCGAATATATGGACGAATATTCATCATATATTTGCGAATATTCGCATATTTGTAATATTCTCGTTTTATTTTCGCATATGCAAAAATTCGCGCATGCGAAAATTAACATATGCGAACATTAGCATATACAAAAATTAGCATACGCGAAAGTTCGCACACCAGTCTCACACAGTAGTATTAGAGCCTTCTTTACACCACACAAGCTGGAAGCAGAGAGGGATGATCACTGTGATGTGTACTGTGGAAAAAAAAAAAGAATATTCGTAATTACGAATATATAGCACTATATTCGCGAATTCGCGAATATGCGATATTCGTGAATAAAATTCGCATTGCGAATATTCGCGAGCAACACTAGCCCTGAGGACAAGCAGGGCTCTGTACACTGAGGACAAGCAGGGCTCTGTACACTGAGGACAAGCAGGGCTCTGTACACTGAGGACAAGCAGGTCTCTGTACACTGAGGACAAGCAGGGCTCTGTACACTGAGGACAAGCAGGGCTCTGTACACTGAGGACGAGCAGGGCTCTATACACTGAGGCTCTATGACAGCTCCAGCTCACACAGCAGGATGATTGACAAGCCAGGAGGCTGTAAAGAGTTCTGCTTGTCCCGCCATGTACATTATATAAAAGGTTTTTGCTAATGACACATACTCTTTAATAGAAGCCGAGATCCTGTAACCCAGCATGGCGACTTTACAATGTATGGAGTTGCCTGTTTCCATCTCTGTTTCACTGTGTATGTGGCGGCTGCAGCTGGTTGCTGGGGATGCTGGGTGTTGGCACCTTCACAATCTGATATTGATTATGTATCCTAGGTCATTAATAAATTTTACCTTTTAAGGCCTCATACACATTGCAAAGTCATATATACAGAGCTTATATGGAAGTATACTGACTTCCTATGGTTTCATACTATAGAGCTTTAGGCATTTTGTTGCATTGTGGCTTTTTACAGTATTAAAATACAAGGTTATTCTCCAATGCTGTTAAGGGACAATATCACCATAATACAGCATTCAATGGACCATGCTCCAATTTTTTATGGCTGTATGGTTCCATATGAAAACAGAGACATACTATGATAGAGTATCCGCAGGCTTCTATTCAGAAGTTGTACAGAGCTATAATATAGGCATGTACTTTAGATTGCAATATGTGCTAGAATATAATAATAGGAGCTCATAATGGATTATAAGGTCTTGAAAACAGCACAAACTGTCTCTAATTAATTTCCTTTATCTATTATATGGTTATCTGATTGGTAATAAACAATTGCACAATGCCAATACAATACACCATCACTGCTTCCATTCCATTTGTATGCAACATTAATTTAACATTTTTGTCCTTTAGGTTCTGCAACAACTGGATACAATATTCACAAGCCTAAAATATGCATAACATTGCAGCTTTATGTGGCATGTCAGAACCATTGAGATAATTAAAAATGCCCAATGAACCATAGAATTGAATGTATAGATTTCACAATGCTTACTGTTAATTTAAATCTCTTTTATAACCTTATGTGGCACGCGCATTAGCATACATTAATAATAGAATGCCTTCTGTTAACTTGTTGACTGTCAGCATCTGTTTTTTATGATTTTTTCGCCCAATATGCTCTGCTTTTTTCAGGCCATTATATTTGAAGCCATCCTATATTATTTTGTTGATTGTTTTCATAATATATGCATTAGACCTATTTCTCAAGTGTAGAATTGTAGGTCTGCCATGCCAAGAACTGAACATTTAAGAGCAAACAAACCCTCAAGGTGCCAGTTCTCCCAGCTTGGAGTTAGAATTAAAATCTTACAGACGGCTTTGGCCAATCAGAAAAACAACATTTCCCTGTAGGTTTATTCTTAGACACTGCCAAGTAGCTTGTATATCTTGAAATGTAAATGCTCATCCCATGAGAGTTTCCAATCCTTACAATTTAAAGTAAGGATATTTTACTCTTAGGGCACTGTATAAAGTCACTACTGTGCTGTTCCTGAATACAAATGTAGATACAATGTGCAGTGTAATGTGTAAATGTACCTCTTCACTCATATATAACATACATGGGTACACAATGACCAGGATCGCCGAACAGTGTGTTGTCTTCCCGGCGCTCGAGTTCGGCACATCGCGGATCAGGTTGACAGGTTCCTTGGCGGGGCTGGAGAGGACCCAGCAGTCATGGTACATATTGGCACCAATGACAATGTAAGACGTAGGTGGAGTGTCCTTAAAAATGATTTAAGGGACTAATGCCGCAAGCTTAAGGCAAGGACCTCCAAGGTAATATTTTCTGAAATATTACCTGCACTACGAGCCACACCAGAGAGGCAGTGGGAGACTAAGGAGGTAAACAAGTGGCTTGGAAGCTGGTGTAGGAAGGAGGGGTTTGAGTTCATGGAGAACTGGGCCGACTTCGCTGTCGGTTACCGGCTCTACCGTAGGGACGGGCTGCACCTCAATGGGGAGAGTGCAGCTGTGCTTGGGGAAAAGATGGCTAGATGGGTGGAGGAGTGTTTAAACTAGGGACTGGGGGGAGGGAACCTACAACATAGAGGGGGAAGATAGTGTAGATAGAGAGGGGGGACTTATTTTTGTACCAGGGGGTGGAGCGGAGGGAGTGGTTAGAATAGCTAATAGGGATTGGCTTCATAGAAAAAAAAAACATACACCTTTGAATTGCATGTTGACTAATGCCAGAAGTCTGTCCAATAAAACTGATAAACTGGAGTTGATAATGTTATAGTCTATAGGGTTATAGTCTATTCAGGAAGGATCGTACAAAACGGAAAGGGGGAGGCGTTTGTCTTTATGTAAAGTCCAGTCTGAAGGCTGCACTGTGGGAGGATATTTGGGAGGGAAACGATAATGTGGAGTCATTATGGGTTGAAATATAGGGAGATAAAAATAAAAAAAATTCTGATAGGGGTTTGCTATAAGCCACCAAACATAATGGAAGAGGCAGAACATCAATTACTGAGGCAAATAAACAAGGCAGCAAATCAGGATGAGGTGATAATAATGGAGGACTTTAACTATCCTGATATAAACTGGGAGACTGAGACCTCTGAATCTCAAAAAGGAAACTATAGCTAAAGACAATTATCTGTCCCAAATGGTGCAGGGCCTGACCAGAGGGGGCGCCCTACTAGACTTAATATTGACCAAAAGACCTGACAGAGTAACTAATATGCAGGTAGAAGGATACCTAGAAAATAGTGATCATAATATAATACATTATAACTTGTTCTTCAATAAGGGAATCTTGTGAGGGGCCAAAAAAACAATTTAGAAAGGCAAAGTTTGACAAACTCAGAGAACCCCTTAACAATATAAAATGGGATAATGTCCTCAAAAATAAGAATACTGCCACTAAATGGGAGACTTTTATAAATGTCTTAAATTCTCACTGTAAGATGTATATACCTTATGGGAATAAAAGCCTCAGAAATAAAAGAAAACCAGTATGGATGAATAAAAACATTAAGGGGGCAATAAATTGCAAAAGAAAGTATTTAAATGGCAACTCTCATTAAAACAAATTTTTGCTATTGCACTCCTTATGGTAAATAAAAAATATTTCTAATATACTTTGGTTTAAAAAATGAAGTTTTCCATGTTTTATTTGTGCTTAAAAAAGCTCAAGAGCACATTTTCCCCCATCTTATACACAGACTTAGGACCGAAGCCAAAACACAGGAAGTGCATCCTGGAGTGCTGAGGGGGGGGGGGGGGGGTGTCCAACCAACAGCATATGGCAGTTAAGTGTGAGAGGAGCTATGATTGGATGAGGCTGGACACCCCCCCCCCCCCCTCAGCACTCCAGGCTGCACTTCCTGTGTTTGAAGCAGAAAAATGTAAAATATGTATAAAAAAAATGATAAAAGCCGCAAAAATAGAGACAGAATTACTCATTGCCCAAGAGGGTAAAACTAACCCCAAAATATTATTTAACTATATAAATAGCAAAAAGGTCAAAAATGAAAGTGCAGGCCCTTTAAAAAATGGAGAGGAAGAAATTATAAACGGGGATCAGGAAAAAGCAAATATATATAAAAAATTATTCTCCACTGTGGAAAATGAAATGCCAGGTGAAATACAGCGAGATAAGGTAAACTCCCCAGTACAGGTCACCTGTCTAACCCAGAAAGAAGTACAGTGCCGCCTACAAAAAATCAAAATAAACAAATCACCAGGTCCAGATGGCATTCACCCCCGTGTTCTAAAGGAATTAAGTAATGTAATAGACAGACCCCTATTTTTAATATTCATGGACTCTATAGTAACAGGGACTGTTCCCCAGGACTGGTGCATGGCAAATGTGGTACCAATATGTAAAAAGGGGACAAAAGGGGACCCCGGAAATTATAGGCCTGTTAGTTTAACCTCTGTTGTATGTAAATTGTTGAGAGTTTTCGAAGAGATGCTATTTTGGAGTATCTTGATAAAAATAAATGTATGACTTTATATCAGCATGGCTTTATGAGGGATCGGTCCTGTCAAACTAACCTGATCAGCTTTTATGAGGAGATGAGCTCCAGACTGGATCAGGGGGAATCGCTGGATGTCGTTTATCTGGATTTTTCCAAAGCATTTGATACAGTGCCACATAAAAGGTTGGTGCATAAAATGAGAAGGATTGGGCTGGGGGAGAATGTGTGTAAGTGGGTAAGTAACTGGCTCAATGATAGGAAACAGAGGGTGGTTATTAATGGTACTTATTCTGATTGGGTGACTGTTACTAGTGGGGTACAACAGGGGTTAGTCTTGGGTCCTATTCTATTTAATATAATTATTAATGACCTTGTAGAGGGGTTGAATAGTAAAGTAGAAATCTTTGTACATTATACTAAACTCTGTAAAGCGGTAAACACTATAGAGGACAGTGCACTGTTACAAATGGATCTGGATAGGTTGATGGTTTGGGCTAAGAAGTGGCAGATGAGGTTCAACACTGATAATTGTAAAGTAATGTACATGGGGAGGAAAAATTCGGGCTGGGATTATGTATTAAATGGTAAAACACTTGGGACAACTGACGTGGCAAAAGACTTGGGAGTCTTAGTTAACAGTAAATTTAGCTGTAGTTACCAGTGTCGGGCAGCTGCTGCCAAGGCAAATAAAATCATTGGGTGCATCAATAGGGGGCATAGATGCCCACGACAAGGAAATAATTCTACCGCTGTACAAATCACTAGTCAGACCACACATGGAATACTGTGTACAGTACTGGGCACCAGTGTACAAGAAAGATATAGTGGAGAGGGTTCAAAGACGGGCAACCAGGGTAATACGGGGAATGGGAGGACTACAGTACCCAGAAAGATTATCAGAATTAGGGTTATTTAGTTTAGAAAAAAAAATGCTTAGGGGAGACCTAATAACTATGTATAAATATATCAGGGGCCGTACAGAGATCTCTCCCATGATCTATTTATACCTCTATCTATAATAAGGGGGCATCCTCTATGTCTTGAGGAAAGAAGGTTTCTACACCACCACAGACGGGGGTTCTTTACTGTAAGAGCAGTGGGACTATGGAATTCTCTGCCAGAAGAGGTGATCATGCTGAACTCTGTAAAATAGTTCAAAAGGGATCTAGATGCATTTTTGGAGAATAATAACATCACCGGTTATGTATACTAGATTTATAAGGACAGGACGTTGATCCAGGGGTTTATTCTGATTGCCATATTTGGAGTCAGGAAGGAATTTTTACCTCTAGTATGAGGGTTTTTTGCCGTCCTCTGGATCAACTCAGTAGGGACTCATTAGGGTTATAGGTTGAACTTGATGGACTCTGGTCTTTTGAACTATGTTTCTATGTTACTATGGGTACACCTTCCTCATTAACTCTTATATTTGGGATTAGAAGTACAAGGCTTATACAATAACTATACCAACGTTTGGAAATTTTGCAGGTGTTTAACTTTTTCTATGTAGCATTGTTGTATGCACCAAAAAGGAAGGCATCTAGAGACACTAGTCTTCTAAATTATATACTGTGGCAGCCAGGATTACATGGGTGGGGGCATGTTACACATAAAAAATATGTCATACCACCCTAGATCCTCTGCTGTGGTCTTTCCACTGTCACCTGGTCCCTGCTTGTCACCACTTCCTCTTAGTTTCACAAGTCATCACAGCAGGACCTGTCAACTTAGCCAATCACTGCTTGAGTCAGGATACTCCTGCAGTCAGTGAGCAGTTCTTGCAGAGATGGATCATCTCGGGACCAGGAAGTAATGGTGACAAATAAGGACCGGGAAACAGTGGAACTGTTGTCTCTGGACAACCCTTTTATTTGCATCCAAATGGGAGATACTGTACCATGCTTCCTGGACAACCCCTTAGAAAGAAAAAAAAAAAAAAAAAGCAGTTCTATCTAGTAATAAAATAGTAATTATCTAGTGATAAAATAACAAAGAGTGCTATACTCATCTGTTTATCCTTATTCAGTCCAGAAATTCAACTCTGTTCCTCCCTGCCGCCTCTCTTTATTATCCTAGCAGCCAATCACTAGTCTTATTTGTCCTGTGCTGTCTATCGCTGAGGCCAGTAAGTGGGTGCAGGGTGTCCTGGCACATTATTGAGCGGCATTAATGGATGCAACATGGATAAAACAGTTTGAGTATGACATCTTCTGTTATTTTATTACCCTAGAAGGATGTGATAAAAATTTTTACATGGCCTTCAAAGTTGCTTCAGCTTAATAAATCTAGATGTGGCCATCAATATTTCTATCTATATTTTAGAAGTGAATTAATTCCTTTAGGATATGCCAAGTTTTACACTTCAGTTTGGCCATGTAGTTTTTAGCTTCCCACATTCTGCCCATTACAGCTTTGTTACTGTTAATCCAATATGGCTATATAAAGCCTTGAAGTTACAGGACTTGTGTTTTGCTAAGGCACTATTTTGGGTTACATACTATATGAAATGTATTTATTATGTTAATTTTATCAACAGCTTATCACACTATCTTCACAAGTAGTATTCCCTAAACATCAGCTTTGAGCTCCAGTTACGGAGTCTCAAAAACTGATTGGGATTTAATGCCAAGCCATAATTCTCCCCAGGGAAGAGGACTCATCAGCAGACAGCACTGTTTCGGGGGTGTTTCCCCTCTTCAGTACAGAGCAGAGTGTCAACTATGTAAAAGGGTTAAGCATCCTTCTTGGGGAGGGGCACTATTTCTGGTTTGTGGAGATTCAAAGGCCATTAGGAATCCAAGATATATTCAAATATAGCAAATTATGCTATTCTACTGACTATTTTACTGACCGATAATTGTAGCTACAATAAAGATCCATCCATAATTATATACAGGGCAATCAGCAATTGCTATGGTTTGCGCTCTGGCCGCCAGTGCTGGCCGTGAGCGCATTTCCCTGCTCTCCCCTGCTGCCGGCGGGGGTTGGGGTTCGCATAGCGGGATGCAACTGCATGCGAATCCCAGCCCAACACTCACCTCGGTCCCATGATTCCTCCTCTTCTGCCTCTCAGTTCCGGTGCGCGTGTCCCCATCTCCTAGGGGCACACGCGCGCCAGAGCTTTTTAGATTTAAAGGGCCAGTACGCCCATAATTATGTGCATCACCTGTGTCTCCTTTATAAATCCCTGCTCCTCCCACACATGCCTGCCAGATCTTTGTTGCCTTGTGCCATTGAGAAAACATTACTGTGTTTTGCCTTGCCTTGTTACTGACCTCCTGCTAGTTATGCAGAGACTTCGTTACACAGTGCTCCATGCATTTGGAGCTCATGTTGTCACCTCCTACACCCCCCTGCCACCATGCACACTCTTCTTCACCCCTCATTCACCCCTGTACACCCCTCTGTCACCCTGTCCACTCCTCTGTCACCCATGTACACTCCTCTACACCCCTCTGTCACCCATGTACACCCCTCTGTCACCCATGTACACCCCTCTGCCACCCATGTACACTCTTCTACAACCATGTACAGCCCTCTGTCAACCCCTACACCCCTCTGTCACCCATGTACACCTCTCTGTCACCCATGCACACTCCTCTACACCCCTCTGTCACCCATGTACACTCCTCTACACCCCTCTGTCACCCATGTACACTCTTCTATACCCCTCTGCCACCCATGTACACTCTTCTACACCCATGTACACCCCTCTGTCACCCCCTACGCCCCTCTGTCACCCATCTACACCTCTCTGTCACCCATGCACACTCCTCTACACCCCTTTTTCACCCATGTACACTCCTCTACACCCCTCTGCCACCCATGTACACTCTTCTACACCCGTCACCCATGTACACCCCTTTGTCACCCCCTATGCCCCTCTGTCCCCCATGTACACTCAGGGGGTAATTTTTGCCAGTTTTCCACTTGTTAATATATATCTCTATGCTATGTGTAGTAAACATAGCATACAGACCGGTTTAGGGCCCTAGGGTATGTGCAATAGGTCCTGAGGTATGATAAATGTACTTTACTGTGATATTCACATGCACTGCAGCACTTTCTTTGTCGGGACCTTGTTGTAATAAATACCCCCTTACCGTTTTTGTGCCTTTAAGATTTATATTACATCTTTTATAATTTATCTGGCATCCCAGGAGAAAAATTTATTTTCTCTGCCCAGCATTGTTTGCCACTTACCTGTGGGTACTTTTTTCTGCAGTGTTGTTCTGTGCTCTTTAACCCCTTAAGGACTCAGGGTTTTTCCGTTTTTGCACTTTCGTTTTTTCCTCCTTACCTTTTAAAAATCATAACCCTTTCAATTTTCCACCTAAAAATCCATATTATGGCTTATTTTTTGCGTCGCCAATTCTACTTTGCAGTGACATTAGTCATTTTACCCAAAAATGCACGGCGAAACGGAAAAAAAAATCATTGTGCAACAAAATCGAAAAAAAAACGCCATTTTGTAACTTTTGGGGGCTTTCGTTTCTACGCAGTGCATATTTCGGTAAAAATTACACCTTATCATTATTATGTAGGTCCATACGGTTAAAATGATACCCTACTTATATAGGTTTGATTTTGTCGCACTTCTGGAAAAAATCATAACTACATGCAGGAAAATTTATACGTTTAAAAATGTCATCTTCTGACCCCTATAACTTTTTTATTTTTCCATGTATGGGGTGGTATGAGGACTCATTTTTTGCGCCGTGATCTGAAGTTTTTATCGGTATGATTTTTGTTTTGATCGGACTTTTTGATCACTTTTTATTCATTTTTTAATGATATAAAAAGTGACCAAAACACGCTTTTTTGGACTTTGGAATTTTTTTGCGCGTACGCCATTGACCGTACGGCTTAATTAATGATATATTTTTATAGTTCGGACATTTACGCACGCGGCGATACCACATATGTTTATTTTTTATTTTTTTTACACTGTTTTATTTTTTTTATGGGAAAAGGGGGGTGATTCAAACTTTTATTAGGGAAGGGGTTAAATGACCTTTATTAACACTTTTTTTTTACATTTTTTTTGCAGTGTTATAGGTCCCATAGGGACCTATAACACTGCACACACTGATCTCTAATGCTGATCACTGGCGTGCATTAACACGCCTGTGATCAGCATTATCGGCGCTTGACTGCTCCTGCCTGGATCTCAGGCACGGAGCAGTCATTCGTCGATCGGACACCGGGGAGGCAGGTAAGAGCCCTCCCGGTGTCCGATCAGCTGTTCGGGACGCCGCGATTTCACCGCGGCGGTCCCGAACAGCCCGACTGAGCAGCCGGGTCACTTTCACTTTCACTTTAGAAGCGGCGGTCAGCTTTGACCGCCGCTTCTAAAGGGTTAATACCGCACATCGCCGCGATCGGCGATGTGTGGTATTAGCCGCGGGTCCCGGCCGTTGATTAGCGCCGGGACCCACGCGATATGATGCGGGATCGCGGCGCGATCCCGCTTCATATCGCGGGAGCCGGCGCAGGACGTAAATATACGTCCTGCGTCGTTAAGGGGTTAATGTGCTTTTGTTGTTTTTTCTGTGATCTTCAATAAAGGATATCTTTTCTGTATAGCTGTTTCAGTCTACCATTTTTTTGTAGGAATATATATTTATGTGGGTAGCATAGATTGTGTTGTCGATTGGTTTTAGGATAATAACAATTGTGATATTTGTATTTTTACAGAGGATATTGATTTCGCCATGGATTTCAAAGGAAGGGATCAAACTTGGATATTCCAGTTCAAGTCCATTTTTTAAATGGAAGCAAAGAACCCGGCAAGCGGAAACAGGCAAACTACAGAAAGTAAAAACTCATTTAAGCAGTTACTACATATGAGCAGGGCCGGATTAAAAGCATCATGGGCCTGGTGCTAAAGATTGTGATGGGCCTTTTTATTGAAGTATATAAAATGAAAACGCAACACAAAGCAATTTTGTCACGTTTTATGCACATTACATTACCAGGATAGCTGAATATATGTTAGTGTATGGAAACTTTGCATATCTTTATAGAATCTGTTCTTTAGCTAAAAAAAAATTAAAAAAACAACAACTCACTTTTATGGGGACCCAGAGTGTCAAAGAAGTATGGTAGAGGGTCTGCTATGCCCCCCAGACTGTAACACCTATCCGATGTGACGTCACATCCTCTGCTTCTTTGGTTAACACGCAGGGCTGGCTTGCCAGCGACGTGTTGACATCCTGTGCATGCGCCATGAATAGGGATTGTGGTTCTCAAGTGGCAAGTCTGAGTTCAAACCTGTCAGACTGCTCCCCCATCACAATCCCCAATCACAGCGCATAGGGGATGTATGTGTAAAAGAAGGTGCGGAGAAGTGTTGCAGCCCTGTAGCCACACCTCTTTCACACTCAATGCACCCATAACATTTTTTTATTTTTGTTTAGTGAAATAAAGGATCAAACAACATCTATAAAGATATGCAAAGTATCCATACACCAACATCTTTTTTGGCTATCCTAGCAATTTCATATGCATAAGGCTTCTTTCACACAGCTGTTAGGACACTGCAGTATGATGGCCCCCGGGGGAATAGCGGGAGAAAAATGACAGCTTGCGCCGTCTTTTTCTCCTGCTAGTCCTGCTTCAAGCTGACGAAACATTTTGGAATCTCTCACATTTTTTTTTTTTTGCCAACAATGAGTTACCTGTTAGTACACGAAAGGTATACTGGATAGCCGGAAGCTAGGTCCCAGTAAGTGTGGCTGCTAGGGTCTATCGGCTACACGCTACCTACCCCTAGAGCACTTCAAAATAACCTACCTAGGTTACCTTTAGAACTACGTGTTTAATTCTATACTCGCAAGAGCACCTACTGGCCGGGTAGAGCATCTCACACACGTAATAGAGAGAAGAGAAATATGAGTGTACCTAACAGTGGCAGGAATTGGGTATTAATAGGCTGCAATTCCTAAGTGTTTCTTGAATGTGAGATACATTTTGTTTTTGTGTATGTACTGAAGTAGACTGAAGTAGTACATTTAAGTGAGTAGGCTAGAGTACTATGTGTGCAAGTACTATCTTAAGGGTAAGTTACCCTGTTATTTTTGTTGAGACAGGTGCTAGCGATTGGCGAATAGAAACAATGTCACTCTCGGAGAAGCCAAGAGAGTCACCCATTGAGCAAATACTAAAACACCTTTTAGTATTTATATACCTTTGTATGTACATGTGTGCAAGTATTATTTACATTTTTGTGTTTGGTGTACACGTGCATATAGCGGGCAATTTTCTGTGTACAACCTTTACTTACTTTTTATGTACACAGACATGAAGTTATTTTTCTTGTGTACAAGAACCATATACATATTTATGATACATTTATTAACACTCCAACAAGGTTCAGGCGCATACACCTGATAAGTGCAACATTTAGCAGAGAGTCCTATAAATATAAGGTTATGTACATAAAATGGACGTGTAAGGATCTGCAGTCCACCTACACTAGGAGTCTATGGGAAACATGGCTTTACCACAATCAGCCGGGCACAAAACTTACGAATCTCCTACTGGCTAGGAGTCTCTTGACCTAATGGTCAGGCACAAAGCTTGATGGTTACGTTGCTGAACTTAAAACTGGAACAATCTTAGCACAGTCCTGCTAGGCACATGTCTTGCACTTTGTTACTGTAAAACAAAAGTGATTAGCACAGAAAAGCAATAAACATTACTTTACAGTCCTTCAAAAGACATTTCTTCTGAATCTTCTTGTGCCTCTAGTAGTTCCTCCATATATGCCAACATCTGGAGCAGGCGAGGAGTTAATGTAACTCTCCCACACCACATTGGTGAGAGTAGAAGGGGTAACAGTAGGATTTAGGGTAACCAGCGGCTTACTGGCTGGGATCACAGCTGATGCATAGGGTTTTAGCACCCTCGCCATATCAGGAGTGGGGCAAAACACTTTCGTCGGTACCCTAGAATCAGGCAAACTCTCCATGTCAGAAGAAGGCCTTGGTACATACGTTGGCAACTCTGGAACAGACAAACTCTCATTGCTCCGAGAGGGTCTAGGTACGGTCTTTGGTGCCCACAATTTAGGCTTACTTTCTTGAACTTGAGCAGGACTTGGCACTTTACTGTACACAGAAGATGATTGATGCTGTAGAGGCTCCTCCTCCTTGAGTACGTTGGTGGAGGCATCAGGAGCAGACCATTTCGGCCTCACGTTGAAAGGATCCGATTCCCAATCTGTAGATGGAACGTATTTGAAGGGAAGCTGTGTTGTGGCTGTTGGTCTTGTGACGCTGCAGCCCATTCTCCACGCAGGCTCTGGACGGGGGTGTACTCCACAATTTCACCCACCTCCAAGGAGTAGAACTTCTTATGAAGATATGGCCTCTGTACTGCTCGCCAGTTTACGAGGATGGTTTGCCCTGTGTGGCAATCTAGGAGTGTCCCATAACCTCTGACCTTGTCAAACTTGGCCACAATTGCTCTTCATCGTTCTAGAGGCTCCTCCCCTTCTCGGGGATGGTCCCATTTGCGGATGCATAAAGCTTCCATTTCTTTAGTATTCTCCTGGTAGCGAATTCTTTCCTCAGGAGGCAAATGCACATGCTTAGGGGCATACAGTTCTCTGTGTCGGGCCTTTAATCTGTCCATCAGTTCAGCCAGCTCGGCTTCTTGATGGGCCCTTTCCCTTTGTGCGGCTGGAATTGTTGGGAATGGCTTCCCAGGTAGAGGTTGTAGAACCGCGTGCATATACTCGCTGAGTCCCGGCTCATCCCCAAAGATCCACTGGGGCAAATCTGGTGAGCATGGTCATGCACTTGGCAAAGTAGCTGGAGGAGGAAGAATAGGCCGCCTCTGGCGGGGTACTCACTGCAGACTCCTCCGATGGGATCTCAGCCCACGAGCCCCAAGTTCTGTGGTGAGGGGACAGTCTCAACGCCGATGCACCTCCAGGTGTCCCTGCGCTCTCCGCTGGAGGTGTCTCTGGCCAATCGTCATCATCATCAGGTAGTGGGGGAAGATTGCAGGCCCCCTCGTCGTCTAATGACAACCGCTGCAGACGGTCAGCAAGTTCTTGGAAAAGTCGGGCTGCGACTGCCACAACTTTCCGCTGTTCCAGCGCCATTTTGCCATCGTCCCCACGTGGAATGCTGCTCTCCGCCATGTCTGTACTCTCCGGCTCCCTGTGCAGACTGAAGAGGTCGCTGTACATGGTGTCTTTTATAGTGGGCTTCCCCAAAATGGCGGCCGGCAGGAAGGACGTCATCAGTGCAGCCCCGACTTCCGGTCCTCCCTGAAATGACTCCTGTATCTCCAAGTTCCCTTTCAGCTGTGATACAGCAACTTGGCAGCCACGCCCAGGGGCGTGGCGTGGCGCAGCGCGGGCCTTCTTCGCGCGCTTTTCCGGCAGCAGTTTAGCTCCGCCTGTGCTGACCGGACCAGAGGATCGCAGCATGAACTCATTGCGCAGTTTACACATCTTAGTTGCAGATAAATTTTCGCCTCCCCCCATACTTTTCTCGTGGCCCCTTTGTATGGCGCACCACGGACACCTCTCCCGTACACAACAACACGGTTCACAGCACATGAATAAAGTTTGTTACTTGGGGGGAGTACACTTTCACTAGTGGCAACAGTAGTAGGCACACACCAGAATCCTGTTCGTCAGACGCCAAAAAGGCTTTGGGGTAACTGCCTTGGGGTGTAGTGTAGTTGGGGTGTTGCTTCGGTATATGAGGGGTTAATTTAACCCTTGTCACTCGTGACGCCAGGGTGAGGGTTAATACCCTGAGGTAAATCTTTGTCCTATCGCCACCCTTCCGAGAAACGATAGGTGCGTGCTTAAATGAATGAAGGTCCAAAATAGAGATGAACTTGCATAAACTTTACTGAGGCACTTGCGGTACATCCAATTAACAGCAACAGTCTTAGCAATGCAGTCTCTATACAGCACGGCAGTGATTGACAGATGCTGAGGACCATTGAGTTATCCAAAGGATTATTAGAAGAATTAGGATTGGTGCAGAGATCCGTCCGGATTTAGGGGTCTTTTAAGTTCCGGTGATCTTGCAGAGTTAACAGGGATTGAGATAACTCACAGTTTTGTAAAGATGGCCGTTGCTGCAAGGCTTGGGCCTAGTCACTGCTGATGACAGCTGCGCAGATCCTCCTCCATCAGCAGCCCACAAGGATAGAGAAAGAGTAATGGCCGCCGCTCCCTTATATGGGCAGGGCTGTTTTGGATTGGTCCATGTCAGCTGTCACTCACCGTTACAATGCATGGTGGGCGATCACCTGACTTCCGCCAAAGGTCCTTGAACCAGAAAACCATAGAGTTTTGGAACGCATCACATGACCCGCAGGTCCTGCGATGCCACAACAGGGTAAGTACACTTTATTTACATATTTACACATTGAATTTGAATAATTTTAACTATTAAAGGGGTGACAAGGGGCTAACTATTGATGAGGACCCCACCGGTACCTAGGGACTCTGACTGTGGGGACCTGACCACAAGGTAACGGATGCAATCCAGTACCGGGATACCACAATAGCATAGACAGCTTTGACTATATATTATAGGCAAATCTGTCTATAATAGCTGAGCTATATACATGACATATATACACATACATACACACACACAGACAGGTGATACATGACATATATACACATACATACACACACACACACAGGTGATACATGACATATATACACATACATACATACACACACATACACAGTTAGGTGATACATGACATATACACACATATACACACACAGTAAGGTGATACATGACATACACACATACATACACACACACAGTTAGGTGATACAGGACATATACACACATACACACACAGTGAGGTGATAAATGACATATACACACATACACACACACACTTACTTTTAGGCAGGATTAGACAGCTCCAGGGGGTTCCACATCTGCAGACTCCTTACTTCACCTCTGCTCCTAGCTCCACTGTGCATCCTGCAGCCCTCCCCTCCTCCTATTCCCCGACTGCTGACCTGTATACAGCAGGAGGCCGGGGATCTTACTGAGAGATGGGGGAGGGGTCTGGGAGAGAGGAGAAGGGCCCAGGAGAGAGGAGAGGGGCACAGGAGAGGGGCCCAGGTCTTCCAGCCTGTACGTGTGGGAAAGTGCTGAGCCCCAGTGCAGAGACCAGGCAGGGCAGATGGAGGTTACAGGCCTCACGATCAGTGGAGTATAAGAGGAAAGTGACAGCCGGCAGCCACGGGCCCCTGTATATAGTGAACCTGGTCCGGGCCCCTGACGGCAGTACTGCCTGTACTGCCCTGATGGCGGCCCCTACGCTACCCTGACGTCACGTGGGGCACCCAGGTCTCGCAACCAAGACGCCACCAGGGCCATAGGTAAGCCTGTGGGCCAGCCTGGGACATAGCAAGGCCAGCGCTCTTTTACCGTTAATATTGTTGTTGAGGGCTGCCGGGCCTATTTTAATGTAGGGGCCTGGAGCTGCCGCTCCATCCACCCCTACATTAATCCGGCCCTGCATAGGAGAATGTGTCTGTGGTGGAATAAAACCACACTTGAGAACTATTTGTCAAAAAATCTTATCCCTAGAGGCCTAAGGGTACAGGTTTTCCCCTCTTTCCCAATGGACAACAACATATTCCGTACTAGATGGGAAGAGGCCAGTAACAATTGCTCCAAAATATTTATTGAACTCCTTATAGGTATGAATAAGAAAAACCTGGACACACTGGAACAAGAAATTGATGAATTAAAAAAACAAATTAATCCAGGACCTATCACAAACAGGCTTTGAAAATTTCAAGAAGGAACTGGAGACACAATTTCAGCTTTGGGAGAAGGAGATACAAGAGAAGAAAGCCAAAAAATTTCAACGTGATGTTAATGATTTCCAATCAAATAGAATATACAGATGGACACATATGGGCCAAGGATCACCTTCTTTAACCAGAACTTCCTCGACAACTTCAATGTTATCAGTAGGAAGCAGTGTACAGTCACATCAAGAACAGGATGGTTACCATCTAAGGAGGGGATATACAAAGCGTAATGAGCCACCCAGGAATGATAATAGAAGGAGACACGGACAACCGGTAAGTAATTGTAAATCAACTATTATTAATTTGTCTGATCACATGCTTACTAATGAACAAATTGAAGTATTAAGTTTGGGCCTAACCTTTTCACCAACTTCATCTTTTGACACCATCACAGCGATAAAAGATCTGATAGGGTGCGTGCTTACTGGAGCTTTAAGATTTAAATGGCCAGTACGCCCATAATTATGTGCAACACCTGTGTTTCCTTTATAAATCCCTGCTCCTCCCATACATCCCTGCCAGATCTTTGTTGCCTTGTGCCATTGAGAAAGAGTTACTGTGTTTTGTCTTACCTTGTTACTGACCTCCTGCTACATTCCTGACCTTGCTCCTGTGCCACCTGCCTACTGACCTCCTGCTTCGTTCCTGACTACGCACCTGTGTTGCCAGCCCTGACCTTCTGCTATCCAGACTACGAGTTGCTGTTTCCCATCTGTACCTCGAATCTCCTCAGCTGCCTGTGTGGTCGAGTCATGCCAGGGGTAGAAACCTGGGTGCCACCTGCCGCAGCAAGTCCGTCCCGCTTTGTGGAGGGTTCTGGTGAAAACCAGCGGCACCTTTGACTTTGCTCCCTGGTACGGCCTGTGTCATCTGCCTCACAGGTCCAGCGGATCTACTACCTCCAGTGTTCCTGTCTACTGAACTGTGACTGTTACAGCAATGTTGTCTGACGTATTGTAATTCTATTCCATCATTACAAACACATTGTGCAGCAGGTAATTAGACAAAGCAGTGCGTGGGGGGGGTTACCTGAGCAACAGTCCCTTTCATGCTCACCTAGTGCTTCATCGGGCCCACATCCTGGGCCCGATGACGCAAAAGGTTACCGTGAAATGGACCACCACCCAGGTAACGCCCCCCCATGCGATGCACTGCTTTGTCTCAATACCTGTTGAACAATGGATTTTTTATCAACACTCAAGACAATATTGGCGGGTGCCCTGTATGTATGTTTGGTCTATTCACCTCTACGAGTATTATATATGTGCAGTGTATGGCCCTTTACTGATGTAGAAATCACCTTATACCTTGAACTTCTGGGCTCCAGTGTAATATAAATGTTTAACAAGGCTTTCCACCTACCATATGGCATTTAAAATGCTGGTGCTTTCTTCTGCCTTTCTGACCCCCTGAGGCACCAGTGCAAATGCATGACTGCTACCTTCTTGCCACCTATGGTTATGCCTCAGGCTGATACGATGTTTTCTTTCTTTTTTCCTATTTTTTAATAAATAGGTTTTAGAATGGCCTGGGGAATATTCTGTTTATATGAAAGAAATTTGTCTTTAAATAAAATTGAAAAAAAGGAAAAGGGCAAGTTTTTAACTGAATACAGAGCAGAAATATAAAATGGTTAATATATGGTGACAGGTCTACCTTAATCATGCTGTACATGCTGTATTGCATTGAAAATACACATTCTTTGTTCCAGAAACACATCATCCGTTATCAGATCTCACAGGAGCAAAGAAATAAAATGATTTGCACAAGGTTAAAAGATTCTGGATTTTTAGCCAGGACTTCCTGCACTTGGGGCACAAATCTTCATGTCCCCGTATGCCAAATGACTGTACTAAAATAATAAAAAAAGAGATTTGTGTGATCGAGGTGCCAGGAAGGCACATTATTATGTCTTATTCTTTAAGGGGATCTAAGTAGATATGTGTGTAGCAGTTACAAGGAAAAATGGTAGCTAAATGTATTATTAATGTTATCCATTGAGACAAAGATGTTCACCAGTCAGTCATAAGATTAAAAGCACCAGTGTAATATAGTGCGGGTTCCCTGTGTACCAAAAAAAAAACAGCTCTGATCTGTTGATTCATGAAATCTGTAGGATCCCTAAAGGTATCTGGCACCAAGAGGTTAACAAAAGATGCTGTATAAAGGGTAAGTTTGATTTGGGTGTCTATGGATTGGACTTATTTTCCAGATCATCCCACAGATCTAATTCAGATCTGAAGAATTTGAAGGCCAAGTCAGCATCTTGAACTCTTTGTCGTGTTCCTTAAACTATTCCTGAACAATTTTTGCAGTGTGAATTAGACATGTGAAAGATGCCAATAAGGAATACAGTCTCCATAAACATGATCAGCAACTATGTTTAGGTATGAACAGCAAAGAAGGTCCTGCATCCCGTAAAATGCGTAATTCTTTATTTTAGGTCAAATTAATTCCATATTATACGGTACAGGATTTATTCAGGCACATCCATATTAACATGTCTCAGGCTGATATGGCTCTAACTCATATGATGTATGTAGCCCCAGGTCACAACTTATAGGACATCTAGTGTTTACTTATAATGTCTTGGTGCCAGGTATCACAGAGCACCTTCAGAGGTGTTGTGGTGCTCAAGCACATCTTATCCTTTTGACCTGCAAAGCGGTAAGCCTAAAACCTTTTTTTTACTGTTTCATGCATCAGTATCATAACAATACATTTTGACATGTTGTCCAGACATGTCATAACTTTAGATCACACTGGGGCTAAGTCTAGAGACCTGCTGTGATTGTGAGTGTGAGAAAGAAGTATAAAAGGTAGGGCCGCTCTCTCATGTGTAGTGGAGAAGTAGTTGGATGGCAAAAAACCACTGCATCCAAGGTAATGAGATGTCCGGCTGGGGTTATCAGCAGCGACAGCACCTCACCTGGGGAGTGGGTGGAGTGGAAGGCGGTCGGGGCAGTTGTGCAGCTCGAAACCCCTGTCCATATCCCCAAAGGGTATGGATACAAATGGAAACAGGAAAAGGAGAAGAAAAAAGGGGGTTATGAACGAGCGCTACTGCTTTTAAGAAAGGGATTCAGAACGCCACTGTAGCACAGGACAGTTTATTATGGTTCAAAGCGATAGGACAACGCGTTTCGGCACTAGCATGTGCCTTCTTCAGGTCCACAAAACTATTAATGTATGACGTCCTGTAGCCCGTGTTGTGCTAGGATGGCGTGGCCCAAGGCCACGCCATCCTAGCACAACACAGGCTACAGGACATCATACATTAATTGTTTTGTGGACCTGCTGTGATTGTGAGTAAGAGCCGGCTGAAGTACATGGCAGCACATGCTTTCACTCCCTGGCTTTCAATCAAATCCGACTCTTTCATTGCATTAGTCTGTGGAGTAAAAGAGTCTGAACTGGCAGCCGGCCCAGGGAGTGAGGTGCACTGCCACGCACTTCAGTCAGCTATTATTCAACGATCACAATGGATGTTAGGATTAAGACACTGTGCGAACCTAAACTTTTGACATGTCTGAACATCATGTCAAAAGTTTATTGTAATGACACTAACGCTTTAATGTTTACATAGGTGGTACATGTCAAAGTAACATCAACATGAATACTAGGACCAAAGGTTTCACAGCAGAACATTGCCCAGAGAATCACACTACTTCCCTTTATACATTCTGGTGCTATAGCTTCCCCACGAAAGCAATGTACACACGTATCTGTCCACATGATATAAACGTAAATATGATTTATTAGGCCACCTACTTTTGTTGGTTGAGTTGGTCCTGATGCTGATGCCCATTGTTGTCATTTCCTGCTGTGGACAGGGGCCTGAATGGACACTCTGACTAATCTGTGGTTATGCTGTCCCTTAAGTAGCAAGTTGCAATTACTGCCTGAGAATACTGATAGGCATCCTAAAAAGCTAAACATGGTTTTGTCACATTAATCCTTCTGAGAGGTGACAAGGTAATTTTTGTGGCACTTACTGCTGTTTTTGAGCTACTGAGAGTCCGTGGTGCATAGCTGTTTCTAACTCTCGATTTTAGGGGGCAGCATCACAACTGGGCTTTTTGCCAGTAGTATTTACACCTGTAATTAATTTCCCTTAACTTCTGGGGCCAATAACAGGAATAACTACTTCTAAGCCCTCCTCAGCTCACAGTTTCCTAGAACTAAAGGTAGTTAAAGGTAACAGAGAAGCCTTGGTTTACATGCACAGCATGAACCCCCTGGAAGAGGCTGCCAAGCATAGGTTACCTGCAAACAATGTAAGAGATGATATTCCCCTAACTGCAGACACTAAACATAAGTTAGTAGGGAAGTAGAACATCTACTTTCCATAACTTTAGGGTTCTTTTCTTGAGATAAAGATTTATTTTTTATTTAGAAATTTTGAAATATTGAAATATTTTGAAATATGAAATGATTTACAAGTATGTAAGAACCCACATAGACTAATATATGAATGAAGTTGTTTAAAAAAAAAGAATGACTATTTAAAGTGCTTCACACATTGCATTACTTCTAACCATAATGGAGAACTGTCGGATTACATTTTTAGCTGGACTACAGATATAATAAGTTCTCCTCTTAATGCCCACACTGTAATAATGTCCACCATAATGCCCCCCTACAAAGTAATAATGTTACATTTATGCCCCTTATTGTGTAATAATATCTTTGTGCATCTTACAATATAATGCTCCCTACACCTGACACCTCTTTACACCTGCATTAACACTACTGTATTGTTGTCAGCCTGAGAGCTATATTCTTTATACCAAAAAATATGAGCAGACCAGACTAGAAAACTAAATCTTTACTGCCCTAAGTAGTACAGGCATGTCCTGTAGCTGGTAAAGGTGTTTGGAGCCGGATCCTGGCACGATCCCATCTGTACCCTGCAGCCCTTAGCTGTTTTCAGTAGCCAGAGGCCACTGCTAATAGCCCTTTAGATGACTGCTTTCAAAGTTGACAGCTAAATCTAAAAGGGATTTTAAATGGTTGTTGGTGGTATAGTGGTCCAGATTGCAAAATTTGTGATGGGTCTAAACTTTCCTGTGCATGCATAATAAACTATTATTCAATGTTGAAGTTTTTGTGTTTTTCCCGCTTGGTGTTATTAATTGCAGTTGCCAACATAAAATAATGAAGAAGGGAATCTAGGGTAATGAAGCATGGCAGTGCAAATGTATTGGGGCACAATTGCTAATGCAGATGATAGATGATATTTACTCATATTGTCTATTTTAGCATGCTCTACCACTCTTTCAGTAGATTAAAATAACAGTCAATGCCTTTTCATATATAATATGAATTAACCAGACTTTTTGTTTTCCATTGTCCTCCATGATGAAAACTAGTGGGCTCTTGTTTTGTCATGGCTCAGAAAATTGGGCCTACACATTCCTCTTTATAACTGTAAAACAGTTTAATTATTGTAAAGTAGATTTTGTTTCTAAACTTTGAGAAACATCAAATAGACATGTTATTGAGAAGGTAGTTGGTGGTATGCAGCTATTGGGACCCCACTGATTTCACGATCAAGGGACCTCTAGGAAAGGCTCAGTTGGTTACTTTTGTATTACCGATACATTTTTAGTGGATAGCTATCTTGTGTGTACTCCCGTTTCTTGTGACTGGTGGAATATAATCAGTTCCCTACCATACTTTTGAAAGACCACCATAAAGTCTGTAGAGCCCTTATTTTCAATGCTTTAAGGGTATAGCAAATGTATTTAATCTCTAAGTTGGCAATTTGAAAAAAGGTTGAGTGTAAGTAATAGTTTAGATAGAGAGGTTGAGTGAGATGGTTGGTGTGTGTGTGTGGGGGGGGGGTGTGTGTGATGAATTTAGTTTTGTCTGTGTTGAGTTTTCGAAATCAGGAGACAAAGAAAAAAGCCAAACAGACCCTTTTCACAACAGACACCACCAGGTCCTGCCTGACTTGAATGGGGTCTGTCGGGTGTCCAGCATTTTACAGGAGCTGAGCGGATAAAAAAATAGGGCATGCACTATTTTTTTCTCCACTCAACTCCCGTCCTTTAAACAGGTTAAGCAAAAGAGCTCCATTTAGCCAAACTCAGGGGCAGTGTGAACTTAGCCTTAAACTATTTGATTCTTTGAGCTGTTCTGGACCAAAAGCATAAATGGAGAACAGTATGGTCCAGGATAGGGCCTGGAGACACTGCCAGAGAGAGAAAGTGTGAGGTGAGGAGGTAGAGTGTGAGTGTGAGACACTGAATGTACAAATGGTGAGGTATGAGGAAATACAGGTGGGTAAAATCTGTAATGACAAGGGATGAGGAAGTTTGTAACAGGAGAGAGAGGTCCACTGTGCTGAAGACAGAGGATAGGTCAAGAAGAAGGAGCAAAGAGTAATGGTGTGAGGCTTTAGCTGTAGATTATTGGTGACTTTGGCTAGGGAGGCTTCAGTAGAATGGTGGGGATGGAAAGTGACTGTAGCCAGTTAATAAGTGACAAGTATAAGAGATGGGAGGACAACTCAGAATGTGATGGCTGCATGTTTAAAAGATGAAGATGTCAGTGGATAGTTATAGACTGTGGAGATGAGTTAGGGCCTGAAAAAAACACAGACCCAAGGTTGGAAATTAGGTAAAATGGGATTGTGTGAAGTGTGCAGGTGGTGAGCACAGCAGTTAGCAAGGTATGAGAGAAGATCACTGAGCAGTTGTGAAGATGGGTTGTGCCTGCTTGGACACATACTAGTCCTGCTGTGTCCATGCATCATCACCTATGTCATGGACACACTTTCTTGATTGACAGCTGTGAGAGCAGGTTTCACAGCTGGAGGAAAAATCTTCCCACTGTCAGCTTGAGTCTCGCTACTGTCAGTGAGGACAAGCTAGGAGTTGTAGTTTTGCTAATGCTGGGGGAGATGTGAGCATACTGAGGGAGGGGGCAGAGACCTGCACAGTGAAACTACATCCTTCCCTTTGAGAGGAATTCAGACTAGTGAGCTAAATTAAGTGTAATAAAAAAATAAATAAAGGTGCTAGACACATAAAAATAGATGTACATGGTCAAGATTTGGTACTGAGTGATATATTAAAATATATTTTTGTTGGATCTGGCGAGTACACTTTAATGTGTTAAAGGGAATCTATCACCTAGAAAAATGCCACTGGACCGCTGCACTGGTTAGATAGCTATGAGTGCAATGTGAATACTTTAGTTTATTTCACTTGTCTGTGACTGCAAGTCAGCAAAATATACTTTGTATTCCTTGCCCTGAAGCATCAAAGAGGCGTAGCTATGGCAGTAAAGTGCCCCACGCTGTAACGCCTTTACCTCCTCTCCTACACTGCCATCTCTGCACTCCCCCTTTTGATTGACAGACGGGTCTTCCCGAACCCTGATTAAATCCTGTGCATGCATTGTGTCTTTGTGTTGCAGTGCACACGGTGAATTTTTTTGCTTCAGAGACTGCTTTACTGCATGTGTGCTGTCATGGTCAGAGCGTTAAAGCTTGGTCTCTATGTTGAGTGTTTGTGTAGTCCTGACCGTCAATCAAAGAGGGCGAGGACAGAAAGGGGTATTACAGTGCGAGACCAAAGCCAAAAGTGTATTCAAAAGGAATGGGAAATATAAAGGAAGGATTTATACTTCTCTTTCCTGCTCGATCCACTTTTGACTTTGGCTCAATAACTGCAGTGGTAGTTTTCCAAAACAATCGTCAGGAAAAAACCTGTGTGGAAACCTAGCCTAAAAGTAACACTAGTCACACTGGACCCATAGCTATCTAACCATTGCAGAAGTCTGGTTGTAAAATTTCTAGGTGACAGATTGCCTTTTGTTTGTGGTTGTAGTGCATAAATAGTTGTGGGCAGGAACTTTACATCGTCACACAACTATGTAAATGTGACATCTATTCTCCCATAAGCAAAGAGTCTGGCAGTGTAGATTTAATTACAACAATAGTTATACAAATATCAACCTTGTAAACAAATTTAAGAAAGAATAAAATGATGGCTTCTTACAAAAATACATTTTTATAAATACATTGTATAACAATGACATCATGGCATTTTAATAATACTGAATACTTCATACAAGAAGTGCCTCAACTGTAGGCAGCACCAGATATTCAGGCTTTATTTAAAGTTGTTATGTTCTGATTGGACATTACTATGGCCTTCACTACTTGGAAAACATTGCCGTTATATATTATATATATTATCATGTTAAGATATTATATATCTTATATTACAGACCCCATTTAACACTGTATATACTTCATATAAATACACCTGTAAATGCACACTATTACTTTTAGTTCTGTGGTGTCCCGGTACCGTTTTGCATACCGTACCTTGTATGGTGGTCCCCAAAGTCAGAGTCACTACGCTCAGGTAGTGTCTCCCAGGTGGGACAGCCCCTAGTCACCTCTCTTATATTCTAATGCTATAATGTTTATATGTGTACATATTTAATAATAACGCGTATATGTAATATAATGTATAGTATGCTTACCTGGTTAATGTCACAGGACCTTCGGTCATGTGACTGGGTTAAATCCTCTATGGTATGTTAGAGGACCTTTGGAGGTCCTTGGGTCACATGCTACCCATAATCCTATGTAAAGGTGATTGACATATAAGGGAGCTGTAGCCAATTATCGCTCTCTTGGGTTGCTGCTCTCGTAAATGCCGGACTAGCAGGACGGATCTGCGCAACTTTCAAAGACACGCTAGGCCTGAAAACCTACCGGCCTCAGCTGAACTAAACTGTGAGTTCTAAACTAATCCCCGCTAAAGCTAGCGTGACTACTGGACCGCAACTAAATCCCCTAAATCCAGTGGAACAGCGCATATCAATCTAAGGATTCAAAATTGCTTAAGGTCCCAACCTTTGTCAATCTCCAAGAGAATTTGCATTTGTAGAGACTGTTCCTGTTGTGGAGTTGCATAAAATCTTCAGTAAAAGTTCCAACTGTTTTCAGCAAACTCTCCGGTTGTGGACATTAAATTATTATATACCTCCCTATGGAAAGGGTGGCGGTAGGACAAGCATTACAGAGGAGCCCTCACCCTGGCATCACGAATAGCAAGGGTTAATCAGACTCCCTTTAGTCACTGCACAGCTACACCCCATACACCCTACTCCTCCAGGCTATCACAGCTTTTTGGCGTCTCACGAACAGGATATGGGTGTGTGTGCCTACAGCTGTTGCCACCAATCAAAGTGTACTCCCCCTATATAAAAGACTTTATATATGTATTAATGTGTTATGAAGCACCATCTAAGTGTACGGGATCCAGTATATGGTGCCGCATGCAGAGAACACACGCGAAAAGTAAGGGGGGAGGAGAAAATGTATTTGCTGCGAAAATGTGTAAAGTGAGAAGTGAATGTGTTCTACGATCCTCTGGTCCGGTCAGCGATGCAAGAGCTGCTAGAAAAGCGCGAAGAAAGCCCACGCTGCGCCACGACCCGCCCCTGGGTCGTTTCCGGGGGGACCGGAAGTCGGGGCTGCACCGATGATCCCCTTCCGGCCGGCCGACATTTTGGAGGAGCCCATTATAAAAGGAGCCCTGCACAGCCACCTCTTATGTCTGCACAAGGAAGAGACGGAGAGTACAGACATGGCGGAGAGCAGCGTTTCACGTGGTGTGAGCACCAATATGGCGCCGGAGCAAAGGAAAGTTGCGGCGGTCGCAGCCCAACTATTCCACGAACTTGACGACCATCTGCAGCGGTTATCATTGGATGAAGAGGGGGCCTGCAATCTTCCCCCACTGCCCGATGATGACGATGAATGACCAGATACCCCTCCAGGGGAAATCGCTGGGACACCTGGAAAATCTTCAATGGTGAGACTGTCCCCTCACCACCGGACATGGGGTTCGTGGGCTGAGATCCCGACGGAGGAGTCCTCTGTAAGTACACCATCAGAGGCTGCCTTCTCTTCCTCCACCAGACCTGAGCCAGAAATACCCCTGTCCGCTTTGCAGAGTGCACTACCGCACTCGCCAAACTTGCCTGAATGGATCTTTGGGGATGAACCTGAATTTATCCAGTACATGCATGATGTTCTCCAACCCCTGCCTGGGAAGTCCATTCCACTGGTCCCTATGGCACAGAGGGAAAGGGCCCGTCAGGAGGCCGAAATAGCCGACTTGATGGAAAAGCTAAAGGCCCGACACAGAGAACTTTATGCCCCCAAGCATGTTCATCTGCCTCATGAGGAGAGGATCCGCTATCAAGAAAACACCAGAGAACTGGAGGCACTCTTCATCCGCATGTGGGATTATCCCCGAGAAGGGGAGAAGCCCTTGGAACGTTGCAGAGCAACAGTGGCCAAGTTTGACAAGGTCAGAGGTTACGGTACCCTTATTGATTGCCACACCGGCTATACCATCCTCGTAAACTGGCGAGCTGTACAGAGGCCATACATCGAGAAAAAGTTCCATTCCCTGGAGGTGGGTGAGATAGTGGAATACACACCCGTCAAGGGCCTGCAAGGAGAGTGGGTGGCCGAAGTCACCAGGCCAGCAGCTCCAACCCAGCTTCCTTTCAAGTACTTTCTATCTACTGATTGGGAAGCGGACCCCTTCCGGCTGAGGCCGAAATGGCCTGCTCCTGATGCCTCCACCTACAAGTCTGAGGAGGTATTACTACAGCATCAGCCACTTCCGTCTGATTCCTGCAAAGTACCCAGGCCTACTCCTACCCAAGAGGTTTGGCCTCGACTGCAGGTACCGACCACAGTACCTAGCCCTACTCCCGATGCGGAGGTTTGGCCTGCCCACCAGGTACCAACGACAGTGCTGTGGCACACTCCCGACGTGGAGGTGGGGCCAAATCAACCAGCACCAACCATTTGTCTCAACCCTACAGTGTCACACTCTACCCTCACTAATGTCGTGTGGGAAAGCCACATCAATTCTTTGCCGGCTGGCGATCTTGAGAGAGGTAGAGGCTTTAGAAGAGGAGCAGGACGACATCGCAAGAGTTTCATCTAAGATGTGACACATCTTTTTTAGTGTTGCTCGCGAATATTCGCAATTCGAATATTATTCGCGAATATCGCATATTCGCGAATTTCGCGAATATAGCGCTATATATTCGTAATTACGAATATTCGTTTTTTTTTTTTTTTTTTCTTCACAGTACACATCACAGTGATCATCCCTCTCTGCTTCCAGCTTGTGTGGTGTAAAGAAGGCTGTAATACTACTGTGTGAGACTGGCGTGCGAAAATTCGCATATGCGAAAATTCGCATATGCTAATTTTCGCATATGCGAATTTCCGCATATACTAATTTTCGTATGCGCGTATTTTCGCATACGCGAAAATAAAACGAGAATATAACGAATATGCGAATATTCGCAAATATATGACGAATATTCGTCCATATATTCGCGAATATTCGCGAATTCGAATATGGCCTATGCCGCTCAACACTAATCTTTTTTTCCAGTTTTTTTTGTCTTCACAGACTTTGCTGCAACGTTCAAGAAGTGTGCCTAGCAGGACTATGCTAAGACTGTTCCAGTTGTAACGTAACCATCAAGCTTTTGTGCCTGGTCCTTAGAACAAGAGACTCTTAGCTGTAGGAGATTGGTAAGTGTGTGCCCGGCTAAACAGCGCTAACCGTGTTATCCTGGACTCTTAGTGCAGTTGGACTGCTGATCCTTGCACGTCTGTTTACGTGTAAATACCTCAATAGTAACATAATATTCTTTTGCTCAAATTGCACTTATCAGGTGAATGCACCTGAACCCTGTTGGAGTGTCTAATGAATGTTTATGCTAATGTAACTAAATGTACATGGTTATTGTACACAGGAAAAATTTCTGCTTATTGCACGTGTACACCAAAAAAGGAAAAACATGTAAATAATAGGTGTTGTAGTAGTTGCTAGTAAGTGGCTCTCTCAGCTCCTCTGGGAGTAACATTTCCGTCACCCATCACTAACACCATCTCAAAGGTCTACACAAGGAAAACTACCCTTAAGATACCAAGACTGAACTTTCATGTATTACTGTACACATAGTACCTCAAACTAATCACTTAAGTGTACTTACCTCACTTAAACTTAGTACACCAAACAACAAAAATATCTCACACTCAAATAAATGCTTTAGGAATTGTAGCCTATGTCATTTTCCAATTCCTGCCACTGTTGTGAACACTAACTGTTCTCTTCTTTCTCCTACGTGTGTGAGATGCCCTGCCCGGCCAGTAGGTGCTCTTGCGAGCTAAAAATAATACACGTAATAAATAGTGTTGAGCGGCATAGGCCATATTCGAATTCGCAATATTTCGCGAATATATGGACGAATATTCCTCATATATTCGCTAAATTCGCATATTCGTAATATTCGCGTTATAATATTTTCGCATGTGCGAAAATTTGCATATGCAAAATCTGCATAAACAAAAATTCGCATATGTGAAAATTAGCATATGAGAAAATTTACATAGCGAAAACTCGCATATGCCAAAATTCGTATGCCAGTCTAGTGCTAGTAGTATTAGAGCCTTCTTTACACTACACAAGCTGGAAGCAGAGAGGGATGATCACTGTAATGTGTACTATGAAAAAAAAAAAACGAATATTCGTAATTGCAAATATATAGTGCTATATTCGCGATATTCGCGAGCAACACTAGTAATAAAAGGTAACCTAGGTAAGGTTTATCTGTTGTGTTCTAGGGATAAGAGCGTGTAGCCAATGGACCCTAGTAGCCAGTTTATTGGTAAATAGCCTCAGGCAAGCCAGTAAAACCCTTAGTGTACTAAACAGGTGACTAATATGGCAAAAATGTCTAGTGAGATTCCAAAAATGCCTAGTGAGATTCAGGAATGTTAAGTAGGATGTATCTCATGTAAATAATATTATCCTGTTACTAAATTCATGAACCAAGTAATCCTGTTCATGAGTTTACCCATGCTTATGTATGTACCTCAAAAAAGCTAAGTAGCTTGGTAGAGATAGACAGCCTGATTGATGGACATTTGAGAGTTATGCTCAGGACTGTTATAAAGTAACCTTCACTTCGTCCCTCTGTCTTAGGGGACAGACGTTGAGGCCGACTTATTTTAAGTAAGGGGGTTTGTGGTGTCCCGGTAACGTATTGCATACCTTACCTTGTATGGTGGTCCCGAAAGTCAGAGTCACTAGGTCCAGGTAGTGTCCCCCAGGTGGGACAGCCCCTAGTCACCTCTCTTATATTCTAATGCTATGATGCTTATATGTGTACATATTTATTAATAATGCGTATATGTAATATAATGTATAGTATGCTTACCTGGTTAATGTCGCAGGACATTCGGTCATGTGACTGGGTTAAATCCTCTATGGTATGTTAGAGGACCTTTGGAGGTCCTTGAGTCACATGCTACCCATAATCCTATGTAAAGGTGATTGACAGCAGTATTGGACCAATTAGCACTAGTCCAGCCCCTGCCCATATAAGAGAGCTGTAGCCAATTATCGCTCTCTTGGGTTGCTGCTCTTGTAAATGCCGGACTAGCAGGACGGATCTGCGCAACTTTCAAAGACACGCTAGGCCTGAAAACCTACCGGCCTCAGCTGAACTAAACTGTGAGTTCTAAACTAATCCCCGCTAAAGCTAGCGTGACTACTGGACCGCAACTAAATCCCCTAAATCCAGTGGAACAGCACATATCAATTTAAGGATTCAAAATTGCTTAAGGTCCCAACCTTTGTCAATCTCCAAGAGAATTTTCATTTGTAGAGACTGTTCCTGTTGTGAAGTTGCATAAAATCTTCAGTAAAAGTTCCAACTGTTTTCAGCAAACTCTCCGGTTGTGGACATTAAATTATTATATACCTCCCTATTGCTCTTGGGAAGGGTGGCGGTAGGACAAGCATTACAGAGGAGCCCTCACCCTGGTGTCACGAATAGCAAGGGTTAACTAGACACCCTTTAGTCAGCGCACAGCTACACCCCATATACCCTACTCCCCCAGGCTATCACATAACATTTTCCTAAAATATTGTCTTCAATGGTCTACAGAGTGTGGGTAGCAGAAATACATGATCAACAAGGAACAATAAACGTCAGAAAAGACGTGTCAATCTGAATGTCAGGAGATGGAATCAAGTTCATTGGAAATAATGGGAGCAAGGTTATTAAAGTATATGCAGTGTCTGTGTGGCACATCAAAGGCAAAACCTGAAGACATTGTTCTGCTCTCTTAGATTAAATTCCGCCACATGGGAGCTGGAGTGTGAGAAATTAATTTATTCAGGAGCCCTTGGGTAGACATGATACATCTGGTCCTCCTCATTTGTGCTCTCCTGCAGTGTAGAAGGATAAAGAGCAGCACTGTGGAAACCCAGTGTTTTTTTAACCTTGTGATATTATCCTTGTTATTTACTGTATATGTTGTGGATTTATTTTGCAGCTTTTTCTGTGAAGTGAAGGTACAAAATACTTTCCAGATACTTTCCAGAGCAGAAATGTACCGTATTTTTCACCGTATAAGACGCACTTTTTCTTTCCCAAAACTGGGGGGGGGGAAAGTTGGTGCTTCTTATACGGCAGATACCGCGGCGGTCCCTGCGGCCATCAACGGCTGGGACTCACAGCTAATTCAGGACATCACCGATCACCCTATATTAACCCTTCAGACGCGGCGATCAAAGCTGACCGCCGCGTCTGAAGCGAAAGTCACACTAACCCGGCTGAACAGCTTACAGGACACCGGGAGGGACCTCACCTGCCTCCTCAGTGTCTGCTCCGTGCCGGGATCCCCTGCATGGCCGGCGCTCTCCTTCGTCGTCACCACGCCGTCCCGTCATCCATTAGGAGCGACGTGCATAGCGAAGTGATGGCGGCGACGGAGAGCGAGGATACCGGGCAGCAGAGACGTTCCGGAACGACGGGGACACGGCGACAGCAATGAAGGGCGACATCAAGGGCAGCGGTGACGAGCGGTGACGGGTCCGGAGCGGCGGGGACATGTGAGTATTACCTCCTATACCAGTGGTCATCAACCTGCGGACCTCCAGATGTTGCAAAACTACAACTCCTGGCATGCCCGGACAGCCAACGGCTAGGTCTCCAAAAGATCCGGGGCACGGGCCATGGGCGTGGCTGAGGGTGGAGCCACAAAAAGGAGGGGCCAAGGGGCGGAGCCACTTAATTGTTGCATGACTATAAAAAAATGTTGTTCCTTGCATTGGGGTTTGAGGTAGGGGTTAGTCTTATTGGCTGTCAGCTGATGTTACTTCAGGACAGGGAACACAAGTGCAAATGAGGAGCGTTATAGCCATAGCATGAATTATTAGGTGACAGCAGCAGTAGCAGGGGGTTCAAGTTTTTAACAGGTTCCCAACTTGGAGGGAAGTGATGGATGCTTGTGCTGTAGAGCGCTGCGGAAAATTACTTCAACTATAATATTCAAATATACCAATTTTTAACCTTTTAAAACTACAGCTCCCAGTATGACCTTAAGTATGTGGTAAGGTTATGCTGGTAGTTGTTTCATAACTGCAGGTTCTCTATAGTTCTCTATAGTTTTTCCTTATCTAATTCAGATGTACATACCACCAAGTCCAGCTAAATGTTCTCTCTGCAGAACTTGACGCCCAGACGGCTCCTCACTATGTCAGCGGATTCTTATCCTTTATATGAAAACAATAATTATTATAATACTGCCAAACACTGTATCCTTTCAATATAATACTGGCACATGCTCTCTGAATATAATTCTGACACACTGTACACACTCTGAAAATACTTGAACACACTGTACCCTCTGTATATAATACTGCCACACACCGTACCCTCTGTATATAATACTACTACATACTGTACCCTCTGAATATAAAACTACCACATACTGCACTATCAGTATTATAGTCAGAGAGTGCAGTATGTGGTAGTATTATATTCAACCACCTACTGCACTCTCTGAATATAATACTACCACATACTGCACTCTCTGAATATAACCTTGCCGTGCATCCTCTAAATACAATACCGTAATGTATTGTGGCCCATAAAAACCAAACTAGCATTCCAGAGGTATAGTGTATATATGAAGAATTTCTGGGGTAAACACTCTGCCCCCCCCCCCCCCCCCACACACACACACACACATAATAATAATAATAATAATAATGCCCTCTGTCCTGTGCCCCTAACATATAATTCCACCTTTGCTGTGCCCCTCACATATAATGCCCCCTGTCCTGCCCCCTCACATATAATGCCCCCTGTCCTGCCCCCTCACATATAATTCCCCCTGTCCTGCCCCTCAGTGGGCACAGGACATGGGGCATTTTATGTGAAGGGCACAGGACAGGGGATATTATATGTGAGGGGCACATGACAGGGGGCAGTACATATATGTGTGGCACATGTCAGGAGGCCTTATATGTAAGGGGAAAATGACAGGGGGGCATTATAGGTGAAGAGCAAATGTCAGGGGGCCATTATATGTGAGGGGCACATGACAAGAGGCCATTATATGTAGGGGGCAGATGACAGGGTAGTATTATCTGTGAGGGGTACATGACAGGGGGCATTATAAGTGAGAGGCAAATGTCAAGGGGGCATTATATGTAGGGGGCACATGACAGGGGAGCCACCCTGTCATGTGCCTGCCACATATAATGCCCCCTTGACATTTGCCCCTCACTTAAAATGGCCCCTGTCATGTGCCCCTCACATATAATGGCCCCCTGACATCTGCCCCTGACTTACACATAAAAGGGCACATTATAAGTCAGGGGCACATAACAGGGGGTCATTATATGTGGCAGGCACACGACCCCTAACATATAATACCCCCTGTCATCTGTACCTCATATATAATGGCCCTTTGTCATGTGCCGCATCATATATAAGGGCCCCCAACATTTGCCCCCAGGGGCGGTTGCATAGGGGCAGATACACATAAAAGGGCCCTTATATATGATGTGGCACATGACAAAGGGCCATTATATGTGAGGGGCAGATGACAGGGGGGTATTATATGTTAGGGGTCATGTGCCTGTCACATATAGTGACCCCCTGTTATGTGCCCCTCACTTATAATAGATGGATAGATAGATGAATAGATAGATGATAGATAGAGATAGATAGATATAAGATAGATACTGTAGATAGATAGATAGATAGATAGATAGATAGATAGATAGATAGATAGATAGATGATAGATAGGACATGGATATCTTTTTACCAACCAGGGTGCCTCCAGATGTTGCAAAACTAAAAAACTACAACTCCTGGGCCTTTGGCTGTTGAGGTATGCTGGGAGGTGTAGTTTTGCAACAACTGGAGGCACCCTGTAGGATGGATAGATCGATAGGTAGATAGATAGTGTTTTCCAAACAGGGTGCCTCCAGATGTTGCAAAACTAAAAAAACTACAACTCCTGGGCCTTTGGCTGTTGAGGTATGCTGGGAGTTGTAGTTTTGCAACAGCTGGAGGCTCCCTGTGGGATGGATAGATCGATAGGTAGATAGATAGTGTTTTCCAACCAGGGTGTCTCCAGCTGTTGCAAAACTACAACTCCCAGCATGCCTGGACTGAAGTTTTGCAACAGCTGGAGGCACCATTGTAGGAAAACAGTGATCTATGCCCAGTCAATCTATCTATCTCAGTGTTTACCAACCAGTGAGCCTCCAGCTGTGGCAAAACTACAACTCCCAGCATGCCCGGACAGTCTTTAGCTGTCCGGAAGTTGTAGTTTTGCAACAGCTGGAGGCTCCCTGGTTGGGAAACACTGCCTTAATGGATTAATGATAAATAAACAAGCAGTGTGTCCACATGTTGTGGCCCCAGTGGGGTCATTTTCCCTCCTCCGGGGTCCACAGGTCACCTACAGGTCACATTACAAGAATTTTTTTTTTTTAAATCGCGGCAAAAATGCCGCAATTTTTCCCGCAATTTTTCCCGCAATTTTTCCCAAAAATTGTTCTTGTAATGTGACCTGTAGGTGACCTGTGGACACTGGAGCAGGGAAAGTGACCCCACTGGGCTGCTACCCCCCAGCCCCAGGTATACTGCTAGTGAGAAGAGAGGCAGGACAGGGGACAAAACTTACCCTCACAGCCGCTGTGCTCCTGGGAGGCCGGTCAGCTCTCGGCCTCCGTCCTCTTCCTGTGCTGGGGGCGGAGCCATGAATCAGATACCTTCATCCCTGCGCTACTGCCTGTCTCCCTAATGATACCGGAGCAGCGCAGGGATTGTAAAAATAAATAGCGCTTGTCGGATTAGGGATCGGGACAACTGTCCTGGATCCTCACCAGCTGCACCTCTCTCTCAATGGGGCCCTTGGCCAGTGCCTGAGGGCCCATGTGTAGTGGCGGGCCCCTGTGCAGCTGAACATGCTGCACATGTGATTTGTCCGCCCCTGCATTCGGGGCACCAGCGGTTCACATTGGGGGCAGGTGCCCCGAAAGTTTTAACGTAGTGACGCCCCTGCCGGGCATGCTGGGAGTTGTAATTTTGCAACATCTGGAGGTCCGCAGGTTGAAGGCCACTGTCCAATACTTTACATTGTATTTGGTTCAGAATCTTTTTTTTTCTAGATTTTCACCTTTTAAAATTGGGTGCTTCTTATGTGCCGGAGCGTCTTATATGGCGAAAAATACAGTATTTCAGCTGTAGAACAAATCAGATAAATATATATATATATATATATATATATATATATATATCTTGAACAACCCCACTACCTCTACCCATATTTATCGGTTCTGAAGTCAGCATTGTAGACATGGAATGTGCAGAAAATGCCAATCACTTTTCTAGTCCACAATGGCCATAGAAATATCAGGTATGCCACTGTACTCGTGATATGTTGTACAGCTGTAATAGGATCACTGGTTTATACTACTATAAAAGAGATTTGAATACTCTATGTTACTGTTTTGATCAGATGTTAACTATTTGATTTGGTTTTATGGAATAAGTTGTTCAGCTATTGGTGAAATTTGATGTGTTAATGTGATTGGTCTACCAATGGTTACATAACTCTTAGCATGTGGTATGTCATTCTGTTTTGGATTGTCAAATTTTCTCCTTATTTTTTTTTACATTGAAAATGTATAGAGTTAGGTGAAACTCACAACATTAGATATGTCAGATTAAAATAAAAGAGATAGAAAGAGCAGTTGTCTAGAAATATAACTGAGGATGGTTCTATACTAGCAGATCTGTGCAGGATACAAATCCCAATCTACTAGATCCAGGGGGGGGGTATAGAAATTTTCAACAACAGGTTGACATGCAGGACATTTGTGGTGTAGCAAGTCACAGAAATGAATTAAGACAATAATAATTAAATATACCAATTGCCAAGTAAAGAAAAAGCACAAAAAAAGGATTTACTAAGTGAATTTACAGCTCCCAGTATGATCTAAGCAGTGGTAAGGATATGCTGGGAGTTGTTGATTCATCCATCAGCACTGCAGAATTCACAAGTGACTACTGCACTGATGGGACATAGTCAGGTAGAATAACCCCTTAACGACCACAGACGTAAATGTACGTCCTGGTTTGGCGGGACTTCACGCACCAGGACGTACGAACGGTGCTCGCGTCATACACGGCAGGTTACGGCTGCTAGCAGCAGCCGGGGATCCGCCCGTAATGGCCGACATCCGCGATCGCGTGGATGTCCGCCATTAACCCCTCAGATGCCGTGATCAATACAGATCACGGCATCTGCAGCAGTGCAGTATTTTAAATGGATGATTGTATTGCCCGCAGCGATGCCGCGGCGATCTGATCATCCAGCATGGGGGCCGGAGATCCCCTCACCTTGCTCCGGCCGTCTCCCGGAGTCTTCTGAGATCAAGCAGACCAGAGCAGAAGATCACTGATAATACTGATCAGTGCTATGTCCTATGCATAGCACTGAACAGTATTAGCAATCAAAGGATTGCTATAGATAGTCCCCTATGGGGACATAAAAAGTGTAAAATAAAAGTATCTAGCCATGGGTATCATTTTAATCGTATTGACCCACAGAATAAAGAACACATGTCATTTTTACCATAAAGTGTACAGTGTGAAAACAAAACCCTCCAAAATGTGCAAAATTGTGGTTTTCATTAAAATTTCCTCCCTAAAATTTTTTTGGGGGGGTTCGCCGTACATTTTATGGTAAAATGAGAGGTTTCATTATAAAGTACAATTGGTACTGCAAAAACAAGCCCTTATATGGGTCAGTAGATAGAAATATAAAAGAGTTATGGATTTTAGAAGGCGAGGAGGAAAAAACGAAAACACAAAAATAAAATTGGCCTTGTCCTTAAGGTTAAAATGGGCTTGGTCCTTAAGGGGTTAAACAATGATATTATTGACTCACAGGTGACATCTCCTCTAAAGTGTTCTTTTCTCTATCTGGTCCAGATCGTCATGACTTCTTCAATCTACATCTCATCTCTGCAGAGTTTGATGCCCAGGCATCATTACCTTCTTACTTTTTTAGCAGATTCTCATCTTCTATATGAAGACAATAAAGAATACAACCCTGTCAGACACTGTGTCCACTGAATATAACCCTGCCACACACTGTGTCCCATGAATATAACACTGTCAGCCACTGTGCCGATAAACATAACCCTGCCACACACTGTGTCCCATGAATATAACACTGCCAGCCACTGTGCCCCTAAACATAACCCTGCCACACACTGTGTCCCATGAATATAACACTGCCAGCCACTGTGCCCCTAAACATAACCCTGCCACACACTGTGTCCCATGAATATAACACTGCCCGACACTGTGCCCCTAAACATAACCCTGACACACACTGTGTCCCCTGAATATAACACTGCCCGACACTGTGCCCCTAAACATAACCCTGACACACACTGTGTCCCCTGAATATAACACTGCCCGACACTGTGCCCCTAAACATAACCCTGCCACACACTGTGTCCCCTGAATATAACACTGCCTGATACTGTGCCCCTAAACATAACCCTGCCACACACTGTGTCCCAAGAATATAACACTGCCAGCCACTGTGCCCCTAAACATAACCCTGCCACACAATGTGTCCCCTGAATATAACACTGCCCGACACTGTGCCCCTAAACATAACCCTGCCACACACTGTGTCCCCTGAATATAACACTGCCTGATACTGTGCCCCTAAACGTAACCCTGCCACACACTGGGCTATATTTATCAAAGCTCTCCATGTCCCGCATCAATTTAGACCAAACTACAGAGGGTTAGGCTGGTCTATTGTGCGCCTAATTTATCAAATGGCGCACGGCTCTTGATAAATTCTGTGCACGGACTTCGTAATCTATGCTTTAGTCTATATTTAAACCTGCTCCAGCATGGTCTGACATTTCGGCGTACTTTCAGCCGATGCGACTTGTCGCTGAAAAGTCGCTTTTGATAAATTCAGCACCAATGCATTTTCCAATGCATTTCCATCTAAAATAGTCTAGAATGAATCATGTTCTAAAAATCCTCTAGAGCAAAAGTCGCAGAAAACTCGCACATGCGGCTTTCTGTGCGACAAATTTAGACAGGAAAAAACTGTCTAAATCCTTTGATAAATATCCCCCACTGTGTCCCATGAATATAACACTGCCACACACTGTGTCCCCTGAATATAACACTGCCTGATACTGTACCCCTGCCACACACTGTGTTCCCTTAAAAAAGCAGCTGTACTCAATGACCACTCTCAATATGGTGCTGTCTTAGGCTGGGTTCACATCACATTTTATACAATATGGGACTGCATATGGCTGGAGGGAGCTAAAACCGGGCACTCCCATACCGCATACGGGACAAAAATGAGCCGACCTGAGTCAGCGCTTCACTCCGGTCGGCTCATTGAAATACATTACATACGGGCCGAATATGGCAAGGATACGGGAGCGCACGGTTTTAGCTCCCCCAGCCATATGCGGTCCCGTATTGTATAAAACGTGATGTGAACCCAGCTTACACTGTACCCTTAGAATACAATACATTTAATTATACAATGTGCCTCCATAAATAATTTATACTGTGCACCAATTAATGAATTATGCCACTATAAATAATTGTATACTGTGCCCCCAGATATATAGTGTGCCCACAGATATGGACTAATTACACATTGTGCCCCCAGATACAGATTATTTATACTGTGCCCCAGATATGGATTAATTACACACTGTGCCCCCCATATATTGACTAATTACATAATGTGCCCCCAAATATTGACTAATTACATAATGTGCCCCAGATATTGACTAATTACCTACTGTGTCTGCAAAAGTAAATTAATTATATACTATGCCCCAACTGTATATAACATACCTATCTATTCCATGTTTGCTTCCCCGTTGTCCTCACTAGTTGTGGCCCTGATCTCTGCTAGCCAGTCCTGGCACTTATATAAGGACTGTTTTCTGGAATACTTAGGGTTTTCCCTGGTCTCATTACCTGTTCTACTGCATGTTAAATCAGCCCACATAGTTCTTAGCGTACACTATGTAGCGTACACTATGTACTATAAAGGAATTTCGAGGTAATCTTAGGATCACAGTTGTAAGCAAAGCATTTTAAGGCATTGTTTGATGCAATTATCATATTCCTGCTTGACAGAGGACAGGAGCCTTGTGTATAGCTCTGTACAATACTGAGTTGAGAAATACAGGGACTTTCTTTAAAGGTGTTTTCCAGAAATAGAAAACCAGAGCTAATTTCTTTCAAGAACCGCTCCCCATCTGTCTCCAAGTTGGGTGTGGTTCTGCAGCTCAGTTCCATTGAAGTAAACGGTGCCAAGTTGTAATATCACACACAACCTGGGGGACAGACGTGGAGCTATTTTTGAAAGAAATTAGCTCTGTTTTTCTATTCCTGGAAAACTCCTTTAAAGAGAATCTTTCAGCTGTATTTGCTGCTAGGAGCTGCATACACTGTTGGGAAGTTCTTAGGGAATAAAAGCAATTTATGAAAAAAGTAGATTAGTTATATGCTATACCCACCTGCATATATATACATATATATATATATATATATATATATATATATATTTATATACAGTGCATTGTGAAAGTATTCGGCCCTCTTGAACTTTTCGACCTTTTGCCACATTTCAGGTTTCAAACGTAAAGATTTAAAACTGTAATTTTTTGTGAAGAATCAACAAGTGGGACACAATCATGAAGTGGAATGAAATGTATTGGATATTTAAAACTTTGTTGACAAATAAAAAACTGAAAAATTGGGCGTGCAAAATTTTTCAGCTCTTTTACTTTCAGTGCAGCAAACTCTCTCCAGAAGTTCAGTGAGGATCTCTGAATGATCCAATGTTGACCTAAATGACTAATAATGATAAGTAGAATCCACCTGTGTGTAATCAAGTCTCTGTATAAATGCACCTGCACTGTTATAGTCTCAGAGGTCCGTTTAAAGCGCAGAGAGCATCAGGAAGAACAAGGAACACACCAGGCAGGTCCGAGATACTGTTGTGGAGAAGTTTAAAGCCGGATTTGGATCCGAAAAGATTTCCCAAGCTTTAAACATCCCAAGGAGCACTGTGCAAGTGATAATATTGAAATGGAAGGAGTATCAGACCACTGCAAATCTACGAAAACCTGGCCGTCCCTCTAAACTTTCAGCTCATACTAGGAGAAGACTGATCAGAGATGCAGCCAAGAGGCCCATGATCACTCTGAATGAACTGCAGAGATCTACAGCTGAGGTGGGAGACTCTGTCCATAGGACAACAATCAGTCGTATACTGCGCAAATCTGGCCTTTATGGATAAGTGGCAAGAAGAAAGCCATTTCTTAAAGATATCCATAAAAAGTGCAGCTTAAAGTTTGCCACAAGCCACCTGGGAGACACACCAAACATGTGGAAGAAGGTGCTCTGGTCAGATGAAACCAAAATCAAACTTTTTGGGAACAATGCAAAACGTTATGTTTGGCGTAAAAACAAAACAGCTCATCACCCTGAACACACCATCCCCACTGTCAAACATGGTGGTGGCAGCATCATGGTTTGGGCCTGCTTTTCTTCAGCAGGGACAGGGAAGATGGTTAAAATTGATGGGAAGATGGATGGAGTCAAATACAGGACCATTCTGGAAGAAAACCTAATGGAGTCTGCAAAAGACCTGAGACTGGGACGGAGATTTGTCTTCCAACAAGACAATGATCCAAAACATAAAGCAACATCTACAATGGAATGGTTCACAAATAAACATGTGCAGGTGTTAGAATGGCCAAGTCAATGTCCAGACCTGAATCCAATCGAGAATATGTGGAAAGAACTGAAAACTGCTGTTCACTAGTGTTGAGCGGCATAGGCCATATTCGAATTCGCGAATATTCGCGAATATATGGACGAATATTCGCGAATATTCGCATGTTCGTAATATTCTCGTTGTATTTTCGCATATGTAAATATTCGCGTGTGCGAAAATTAACATATGCGTAAATTCGCATATGCGAAAATTAGCGTACGCAAATTTTCGCATATGTGCAAATTCGCGCGCCGGTCTCACACAGTAGTATTAGAGCCTTCTTTACACCACACAAGCTGGAAGCAGAGAGGGATGATCACTGTGATGTGTACTGTGAAAAAAAAAAAAAATAAATAAACGAATATTCGTAATTACGAATATATAGCGCTATATTCGCGAATATTCGCGAATTCGCGAATATGCGATATTCGCGAATAAAATTCGAATTGCGAATATTCGCGAGCAACACTACTGTTCACAAACGCTCTCCATCCAACCTCACTGAGCTCCAGCTGTTTTGCAAGGAGGAATGGGCAAGAATTTCAGTCTCTCGATGTGCAAAACTGATAGAGACATACCACAAGCTACTTACAGCTGTAATCGCAGCAAAAGGTGGTGCTACAAAGTATTAACTTAAGGGGGCTGAATAATTTTGCACGCCCAATTTTTCAGTTTTTTATTTGTTTAAAAAGTTTGAAATATCCAATAAATTTCATTCCACTTCATGATTGTGTCCCACTTGTTGTTGATTGAAATCTGAAGCCTGAAATGTGGCAAAAGGTCGAAAAGTTCAAGATGGACGAATACTTTCACTATGCACTGTATATATTTCATGTTCGCTCCTACACTGTCCCCACTAGTTGTGGCTCTAATCTTGGCTAGCCAGGCCTGGCACTTAGAAAAGGATGTGGCTTGAGAAAGGCTGCATGCTTGCAGCTGAAACATTGCCTATTGCACCTTGATGGAATAAAACACTTTTACAAGGCTTTTCACCTAACAACCGGAGTGTTGCAGTGTTCTTTGCACCTTTGTTTTGTTTGGAGCCTCATGACCTGGGACTTCCACTGAATTGCACCCACCTTTAAAGGGTAGCTCCCACCATCACTTTTTTTTTCTGTCCCTGCCTATTACCCATCTATCCCTATCATCCCATCTATCATCTATATTAAAAATGCTTTTTTGTCTGCCTGGTAGCGTGCTCACTACCAGGCAGACTTCCATAGCAGGCACCACGTCACTGATGCCTGCTGGGGCCGGTACTTCCGCCCGTAGTTCACCTATACAGGGTGCCTCCAGCTGTTTCCCGACTGCAACTCCCAGCTTGCCCTGACATCTATTGGCTGTCAGGGCATGCTGGGAGTTGTAGTGGGGAAACAACTGGAGGCACCCTGTATAGGTGAACACCGGAGCACATACCCCTCACCGCCGCACAGCCCGCAACCCCCCCCCCCCCGCCCCCGGCCCCGTCGCGCCGCTCAACTGACTCCCCCTCCCCCTTAGTTCACCCAGAGTACCCCCTCCCCGCCGCGCAGCCCGCAACACCCCCCCCCCCCCCGGCCCCGCCGCTCTGCTCAACCCACTCCCCCTCAGTTCACCTATTCAGTGTCCCTCCAGGCTAGGGCGACCCCTAGTGGCTGAATTTAAAAGGGATTTTAAACTGTTTTAAAATCCCTTTTTTTTATTAAACTATATTAGAGATATGTTGTAGTACTTAAATACTACAACATATCAATTTTTTTTTTCAAGACAGTGCCCATTTAATTACTCTGTCGGTGTGCTGCTACCTTCTACTTCCTCTATATATATTTATATATATATATTTCATGTTCGCTCCTACACTGTCCCCACTAGTTGTGGTTCTAATCTTGGCTAGCCAGGCCTACAATTAGAAAAGGATGTAGGCGTAATCATGCTACCTACACCCCCCAGGGGGAGCTGGGAGGTGATGCCAGGGTTCCCGTGCACTGCCAGCAACTGATTATTCAGTTGTAAGTGCTTCCTAAGGATGACGTACACCCAGGGAAGCAGTTAAAGGATCCTGCTTCTTCCTAGTTTGCTGAACCGGTTGATATTTTAACCCCTTAAGGACTCAGCCCATTTGGACCTTAAGGACTCAGGGCTTGTTTTTTGAGCGACCAGTTGTTCGTTGTAATGCCATCACTCACTTTACCACAAAATGTATGGCACAACCAAAAAAATACTATTTGTGTGGGAAATTAAAAAGAAAACCGCAATTTAGCAAATTTTGGAAGGTTTTGTTTTCACGCCGTACAATTTATGGTAAAAATGACATGTGTTTTTTATTCTCTGGGTCAGTACGATTAAAATGATACCCATGATTATACACTTTTCTATTACTGTTGCACTTTAAAAAAATCGCAAACTTTTTAACCAAATTAGTACGTTTAAAATCCCCCTATTTTGAAGACCTATAACTTTTTCATTTTTCTGTATAAGGGGTGGTATGAGGGCTCATTTTTTGCGCCGTGATCTGTAATTTTTATTAATACCATATTTGCTTATACAAAACTTTTATGAAATTTTGTATTAATTTTTTTTGGAATAAAATAGCAGCTATTTTGGACTTTTTTTTTTTTTTACGTTCACGCCGTTCACGTCGTACGGGATCATTTACATTTTATTTTAATAGTTCAGATATTTACGCACGTGGCGATACCAAATATGTATATAAAATAATTTTTTTACACTTTTTGGGGATAAAATAGGGAAAATGGGACAATTTACGTTTTTATTGGGGGAGGGGGTTTTTCAAATTTTTTTTACTTTATTTTTTTTACTTTTATTTTTACACTATTATAGTCCACATAGGGGACTATTTATAGCAACCATTCGATTGCTAATCCTGTTCAGTGCTATGTATAGGACATAGCACTGATCAGGGTTATCGGTGATCTTCTGCTCTGGTCTGCGGGAAGGCAGATCAGAGCAGAAGACTCCCGGGAAGACAGCGGAGGCAGGATGCCGTGCAGGATGATCGGATCGCCGCGGCAGCACTGCGGGCGATCCGGTCATCCTGTTAAGTGACCGCAATGCTGCAGATGCCGTGATCTGTATTGAGGGGTTAATGGCGGACATCCACTTGCTGCAGTTAAGATGGGTGAAACAACAACTCCCAGCATTGTTTAGGTCTGCTTAGGTCATACTGGGAGCTTTAGTTTTAAATGGTTAAAACGTCCCATTATGTGGCAATTGGTATATTTGATTAATTATTATGAATTTCGGGTGACACAATTTTTTACCGCATCGGGTGGCACCAACCCTAGCTACGACACTGTCCATGTTCCCATGGCAGAATTTTTGTAGAATGTCCACCTGGAAAACACAGGTGGACTTCCCACAAATAGCGACTGTCAGCAAAAAATACTGGCGCTAAGACTGTTAGGAAAGGCGCTGTCTCCATTGACAGCAAGGTATTTTTCGAGCATATTCCGCCGAAAGAATTGACATAGATTTTTTTCGGAGGAGGCCAGAATCAGGATTTCCACGTCAGATGTTTCTGTTGCAGAAATTCCACCGTGTGCACAGGGGCGGATCCAGAGTCTAGTCTCAGGAGGGGCACTATTAGAGTATTTTGTGTTGTCGGACAGAAAATAAGTTGCTGCTTAAGGTACTTACAATATTAAATGTATCATACAGTCCTAACCTTGTTTAAGACTCATAGGCCATGTTCACACGCCAGAATTTACAATGTGAAATTCGGCACAGGCATTCCGCTGTAGCAGAGTCCCGTTGAATTCAAAAGGATTCTGCTGCACTGTGCTCACGGCAGAATATCCATGCCAGATGTTTCCACCACGGAAATTCCGTTTTCTGTCTCCTCAGAAAGAATGAACACGTTCATTCTTCCTGCAGACACCGCACGGAATGCTTAGCCATCTAGGAGACGGCTGTCCGCACAGAGATTATCCCTGCGGACAGATAGGATATGTTTTATCAATATTACAAAGATCATAAGACATTTTAAGCAGTTTACGTATAATGTATTAGAATGTTTACATAAACAGGACTACACGTAGGACACACGGTCGGTCACACATTTAGTGGGAGATTTATCAAAACCTGTCCAGAGGAAAAGTTGACCAGTTGCCCATAGCAACCAAGGCCTTTTTACAAATGAAAGAAGCAATCTGATTGGTTGCTATGGGCAACACAGCAACTTTTAGACTGGAAGAAAGGAGATTTTGTCTAAGGCAAAGGAAAAAGTTTATACACTAAGAACAATAAGGATGTGGAATCCTCTGCCTGCAGACGCGGCTTTATTAGTCTGTACAGATGTTTAAACAGCAACTGGATGAATATTTGCAAAAACATAACATTAAGGGATACAGGCCCTGATTTGTTTACCCTGTTGTGATGCCCGCGCTGTAGCATGTTGTGCTAAAGAAGTTTTTACCATTTAAAAACTATAGCTCCCAGAATGACCTTAACCCCTTAAGGACGCAGGACGTAAATGTACGTCCTGGTGAGGTGGTACTTAACGCACCAGGACGTACATTTACGTCCTGAGCATAACCGCGGGCATCGGAGCGATGCCCGTGTCATGCGCGGCTGATCCCGGCTGCTGATCGCAGCCAGGGACCCGCCGGCAATGGCCGACGCCCGCGATCTCGCGGGCGTCCGCCATTAACCCCTCAGGTGCCGGGATCAATACAGATCCCGGCATCTGCGGGAGTTCGCGATTAAAATGAACGATCGGATCGCCCGCAGCGCTGCTGCGGGGATCCGATCATTCATAACGCCGCACGGAGGTCCCCTCACCTTCCTCCGTGCGGCTCCCGGCGTCTCCTGCTCTGGTCTGTGATCGAGCAGACCAGAGCAGGAGATGACCGATAATACTGATCTGTTCTATGTCCTATACATAGAACAGATCAGTATTAGCAATCATGGTATTGCTATGAATAGTCCCCTATGGGGACTATTCAAGTGTAAAAAAAAATGTAAAAAAATGTAAAAGTAAAAGTAAAAAAAAAGTGAAAAATCCCCTCCCCCAATAAAAAAGTAAAACGTCCGTTTTTTCCTATTTTACCCCCAAAAAGCGTAAAAAACATTTTTTATAGACATATTTGGTATCGCCGCGTGCGTAAATGTCCGAACTATTAAAATAAAATGTTAATGATCCCGTACGGTGAACGGCGTGAACGAAAAAAAATTTAAAAAGTCCAAAATTCCTACTTTTTTAATACATTTTATTAAAAAAAAAATTATAAAAAATGTATTAAAAGTTTTTTATATACAAATGTGGTATCAAAAAAAAGTACAGATCATGGCGCATAAAATGAGCCCCCATACCGCCGCTTATACTGAAAAATAAAAAAGTTATAGGTCATCAAAATAAAGGGATTATAAACGTACTAATTTGGTTAAAAAGTTTGTGATTTTTTTTAAGCGCAACAATAATATAAAAGTATATAATAATGGGTATCATTTTAATCGTATTGACCCTCAGAATAAAGAACACACGTCATTTTTACCATAAATTGTACGGCGTGAAAACAAAACCTTCCAAAATTAGCAAAATTGCGTTTTTCGTTTTAATTTCCCCACAAAAATAGTGTTTTTTGGTTGCGCCATACATTTTATGATATAATGAGTGATGTCATTACAAAGGACAACTGGTCGCGCAAAAAACAAGCCCTCATACTAGTCTGTGGATGAAAATATAAAAGAGTTATGATTTTTAGAAGGCGAGGAGGAAAAAATGAAAACGTAAAAATTAAATTGTCTGAGTCCTTAAGGCCAAAATGGGCTGAGTCCTTAAGGGGTTAAAGGAGTACTCTGGTGCAGAGTATTCCTGCTCCGTCCTGCCCGGGCTGCAAAATAAATGAAAATGAACCATCACTCACCTCCCTGGGTTCCCGCGGAGCACCACTACAGCTGATCGGTCCTCCGGTCCATCTCATTCATACTTCCGGGTGTAACGAAGCCTCACATGGCGCTCAGCCTATCGCCTATCGCCGGCCGCCGCGATGTTCAGCCTCAGCCGGCGATAGGCTGAGCGCCATGTGACGCTTCGTTACACCCGGAAGTATGAAGAGGATGGACCGGAGAACCGATCAGCTGTAGTGGCACTAAGCGGGAACCCAGGAAGGTGAGTGAGGGTTCATTTTCATTTATTTTGCAGCCCGGGCAGGACGGAGCAGGAATACTCTGCACTAGAGTACTCCTTTAAGTATGTGGTAAGATTATGCTGGGAGTTGTTGTTTCACCCATCATTACTGCAGAACTTACAAGTGACTACAGTTCTGATAGGACAAAATGAGGAGAATACACAATGATATCAGTGACTACAGGTGACGTCTTCTCTATAGTCTTTCATTATCTAATTCAGATGATACACACCGCCAGGACTTGTTCCAGATAAATGTTCACTCAGCAGAACTTGATAACTCCTTACTATGTCAGCGGATTCTGATCCTCTATATGAAAACAATAATCATTATAATACAGTGGTCCCTCAACATATGATGGTAATTGGTTCCGGGAGGACCATCATATCTTGAAACCATCATATGTTGAGTACATATGTCTATGGAAAACTGGTAATTGGTTCCGGAGCCCCGAGACCATCATATCTTGAGTTCATATCTCTATGGAAAACTGAGGTCCATGAAATAACAACCAGGGGCCAGGCCTGAGGTGGGGGCTTTGGGCCAGGCCCGAGGTGGGGGCTTTGGTCCAGGCCCGAGGTGCGGGCTTTGGGCCAGGCCTGGTGGGGCTATAGGCCAGGCCTGGTGGGGCTATGGGCCAGGCCTGGTGGGTCTTTGGGCCAGGCCTGGTGTGGCTTTGGGCCAGGCCTGGTGGGGCTATGGGCCAGGCCTGGTGGGGCTATTGGCCAGGCCTGGTGGGGCTTTGGGCCAAGCCTGGTAGGGCTATGGGCCAGGCCTGGTGGGGCTTTGGGCCAGGCCTGGTGGGGCTTTGGGCCAGGCCTGGTGTGGGCTTTGGGCCAGGCCTGGTGGTGCTTTGGGCCAAGCCTGGTGAGGCTATGGGCCAGGCATGGTGGGGCTTTGGGCCAGGCATGGTGGGGCTTTGGGCCAGGCCTGGTGGGGCTTTGGGCCAGGCCTGGTGGGATTTGTGCTGCTCTTAAGAGAGGGGGGTTAATGCTACTGCTGCCATGGGGTGAGGGGTTAACTTGACCCTTCACCCCATGGCAGCGGCAGTTTTATCGCTGCCGCTGCATGAGGTGTTAACACTGCCGCTGCCATGGGGTGAAGGGTTAAGTTAACCCCATGGCAGCGGCGGCGTTAACTCCTCACCCCGCGGCAGCGATAACACTGCCGCTGCCATGGGGTGAGGGGTTAACGCCGCCGCTGTCATGCAAATGAGCACTCACCAGCACCGCGTCTTCCTCTCCCAGCAGCACTCCTCGACTGAGGCGCAGGCCAGTAACGTCACTGTCATGTGACAATACATTGTCACATGACAGTGAGGATCCGCGCACCGCAAGGAGGCTGCATCGGCGCCACGGGGGTTAGCTGCTCCGGCATGCACCGGCATGTAAACCTGCTCAATAGCCCAGCGGTAGTCTGGTAGCAGCTGCGGCAGCCAGCGCTACCGGAGGACCGCAAATTTTAATGATGGCCCCGACAAAAAGTATCGTATGTCGATACTGCTTTCAACATACGAGGGATTACTGTACTGCCAAACACTGTATCCTTTGAATATAATACTGGCACACACCGTACCCTCTGAATATGATACTACTACACACTGTACCCTCTGTATATAAAACCGCCACACACAGTAACCTCTGAATATAAAACCGCCACACACCGTATCCTCTGAATATAAAACCGCCACACACCATATCCTCTGAATATAAAACCGCCAAACACTGTAACCTCTGAATATATTACTACAACACACTGAACCCTCTGAATATAATACTACCACATACTGTGCTCTCTGAATATAACCTTGCCATGCACCCTCTGAATACAATACCGTAATGTATTGTGGCCCATAAAAACCATACTACCCCAAAAATCCCTTATAATATACACTATGGCCGACATGTATAATTGTCTTTAGACTGTTTTTTGTGTATAAAAATTTTGCAAAAAAGGCGCAAGCAGGGTTTATTTGTGCCTTTTTTGTCGCTTCAGTTGCAATCCACTGATTTTGGCAATACACATGATATGGAAGGGTTTTATGAACTGCGTCTTTTTGTGAAAAGGCGCAAAAAAGGCGCAAAGCCACTAAAAAGCATCTAAAACTACACCAGCCCAGACTTATATGTGAAAATTTTAGGAAAATGTGACCTGCACAAAATTTATCAAATGGTCTGCTACCTTTTAGTAAATTTGGTGCTCCTACACAGAAAAATACTTCACTTACACCTACAATGGTAAATGCCGGCCTATACCTCTGAAGTGCAAAACACTCTGTGCCCCTCATATATAATAATAATGCCCCATCCTGTGCCCCCACATAATAAATATAATCCATCCATTTACCCCCACATAATAATAATGTGCCCCTCACATATAATGCACCCTGTCCTGTTCCCCTCACATATAATGCCCCTTGTCCAGACCCCTCAGGGGGCATTATTTGTGAGGGGCACAGGGCATTGGGCATTATATGTGGAGGCACAGGACACCCCCCCCCCCCAACATATGTCCCTGACTTATAATGCCCCCGTCCTTTGCCCCTTACATATAATGCCCCGTGTCCTGTGCCCCTCACATATAATGCCCCCTGAGGGGGCAGGACAGGGGGCATTATATGTGAGGGGCACAGGACATGGGGTATTATTTATGAGGGGCACATGACAGAGGGGCATTATATGTGAGGGGCACAGGACATGGGGCATTATATGAGAGGGGCATTATATGTGAGGGGCACATGTCAGGGGGCATTATATGTGGGGGCACATGACAGGGGGGCATTATATCGGGGGGGCACATGACAGGGGGACATTATATGTGAAGGGCACAAGGCAGGGGGGCATTATATGTGAGGGGCACAGGACAGGGGGTATTATAAGTGATGGGCACATGACTTTGGGTATTATAAGTAAGAGGCAAATGTCAGGGGGGCATTATTTGTGCATTATATGGGCACATGACAGGGGGGCCCCTGTCATGAGCCCCCACATATAATGCCCCCTGACATGTGCCCCTCACATATAATGCCCCCCTGTCATGTGCCCCCACATATAATGCCCCTTGACATGTGCCCCTCACATATAATGCCCCCCCTGACATGTGACCCTCACATATAATGCCCCCCTTACATGTGCCCCTCACATATAATGCCCCCTGAGGGGGCAGGACAGGGGGCATGTGAGGGGCACATGTCAGGGGGGCATTATATGTGAGGGGCACAGGACATCGGGTATTATATATGAGGGGCACATGACAGTGGGGGGTCCTGTCATGTGCCACCACATATAATGCCCCTGACATGTGCCCCTCACTTATAATTAGCCCCCCCCCCCCTTCCCCCTCCCCTTTCTCACACCCATCACCTTTCTCACACGCTGCAGCTGCTCCATTCCTGCAGTCAGTGAGAGCTGCGAGGACGTGATCTCCGTGTGCCGGCGCGATCATGTGATGTAATCGCACCGGCCTGCCGTGATTGGCTCTCACTGACTGCAGGAATGGAGCAGCCGCGGCATGTGATAGATAGGTGACGGGTGTGAGAAAGGGGTGGTGGAGCGGGACAGCTGACAGCTCCCGCTCCACCATGCTATATAGTACAGGAGGAGGGAGGGGCAACAATCTCGGGGGGGGGGGGCAACTGGCCCGTTGCCCCCCCCCCCTGGATCCGCCACTGTGTGTGCATAGTGCAGCAGAATCTCATTATAAGCAATGGGACTCAATGCTGCAATGGAATTTCTGAGCAGAATTCTTCTGCTGGATTCCGCTCAAAAATTATGTCATGTGAACATAGACTCTGATAACTTTGTCTTTCTCTAAATCTAAACCATTGATGTATGCAACTGTATAGTATACAGTTGTATACATTGCCAATAAGCCAAATAGGTGTATTCCAGCTCACCCCAGGGTTGGTGCATGGACCGGACGTGGACTGCGTCCTCTAAATATGGAGAAAAGAAAGGATGTCCAGCGCCAGGCTTGAAGACGTAACTTTATTTTAATTGACATAGGACACATCAAAATGGACTCAGGTGACGTGACGCGTTTGGGCCTTAGGAAGGCCTTAGTCATACAATGATTTCACACACATGGGTCTCCATATATAAGGGATCCATGTGTGTGAAATCATTGTATGACTAAGGCCTTCCTAAGGCCAAAACACGTCACCTGAGTCCGTTTTGATGTTTCATATGGTGATTTAAATAAAGTTACATCTTCAAGCCTGGCGCTGGACATCCTTTCTTTTCTCCACATTGCCAATAAGGTAGTATGTTACAGAAACAATTCATATCAGAAACAATTCATATTCAGAAACAAAAATGTCATTTTATCATTCTTTAATATTTTTAGATTTAATACAGGTCATAATAGTAACACAGATTGCAAGAATGATTGAATTATTTTAATTCAAGAAAGAAGGGAATTTACAAGAGCAAATTTAAAAGGCAAAATAAGGAAGATATTTTAACTGCATGAATTGGAGATCCATGCAGTTAAAATATCTTCCTTATTTTGCCTTTTAATTTTGTTCTCGTAAATTCCCTTGTGAATGTCTGACTTTCTCTAACAGTACAGTTCTTGTACCATTTATCATTTCAATACCCAGAATTCTTTGTGTCTGAATGAGAACCTGAGTTATACATCCAGCAGGTCAGTGGCATAACCTAATGACTGGTTAAGTAGTAGCTTCTATCCCAGTGTAAAGCTGTCAAAGTAGACACCCAGTCTGGCCAGATGTGAGCAGGTCTTACATGTAATAATAAAAAAGAAAAGCTACCATTAGCGGCACTATAATTACAAACCTGTGGGCAAGTTGAGCCTTTTTTAGTTAATTAAATCCTTGTGGTTACAAAAGTGCTTAGGCCAGGCTTTCCTCTGTGACTCTGCTAGCATACGGCATTTTATCATTTATGGCAGTGTACACCTCATAGACAGGCACAGGAGCAAAGGATGAGGAAACATGGATGAATCAAATGTTTGCCCTGCTGTTTCACTCTGGTGAAAAGAAGAAAAAAAAAGATTACTTGCATCTCAGTGTGCTAGGGGACTGTCTGCGGAAATACTTTGTGTTTCTCCTTGGTCTCATTACCCGTTCTACTGCATGTTCCATCAGTCCACATAGGTCTCCGAGTACACTACATATATTATCAAAAAAAGAATTTCACTGAAATCTTATGATCACAGTTGTAAGCTACGTAAAGCTTTTTAATGCATCGCTCGTTAAAATTAACATATTCCTTCTTGATGGAGGACATGATCCTTGTGTATAGTTCTGTATAATACTGACAGGAAAAAAACAGGCAATTCTATCAGTTGTATGTTGCTAGGAGCTGTAGACATTGTTGGATAGCTATAGTGTCCAACAAGAGATTCAAAAAATAATGGAGCACTCACCCCGGACTTGTAGCTTCAAAAGATGTGCTTTATTCCAGACTGGACACCACAAAACACAGTAGGGAGTAGGGCATACAGGTGTGGACATGAAGTCTGGAGCCAGAGGAAGAGCTAATCTATCGTGAAACAATTGTCGCTCCTCCGTCTGTGTGTCTGCCCCCGCCTCATGTCCGCTCCTGTATGCCCTACTCCCTATTGTGTTTTGTGATGTCCAGTCTGGAATAAAGCACATCTTTTGAAGCTACAAGTCCGGGATGAGTGCTCCATTATTTTCTGAATCTCTTGTTGGACATTATTTTCTACATGAACTGTGTCTGCATTAAATGTAAGCACACCCCTAAAGCTTCATTCACGAATAGCCATACAGTCACTTCATGCTATTGCTTATGTCGGTGAACCGACTTCTCCCTGAAAATTAGCTTACAGATTTTGGTGCCAGTGTACACTCTACAAATACAATTGTTGGATAGCTGCTTTTGGTATAAAAGTGGTAGAATGGTACCTGGTGGTGGTCGCCAGACTTATAAAAACACCTTATTTCTCAGCCAAGTGTCAAGAAGCTTAGCTGCTCAATTGCCACAACTTGTACTTATCTCCCAGACTATTTTGCTTGATATACAGATCATTGAGAGGTAAGAGCGTGATAGGAGGCGTGCCAGGCTGTGACACATTAGCAACTTGGCACCACCTCCTTGACATTTGTTTGAGAAATACCAAGGCATTTTTATATGTTTGCCACACATCATAAGCTCCAGGAAAGGTACCGTTTACTTTTATAGCACATCCACTGGTGTCCATCCAATGAAGGCCAGGCCTTACTGGAAGGCTGTGGGGAATTTATTATTGCAACGCCAATTGTACTACTGAAACTGCTACTTGTGCAGTTTTCTACTGTGTGTAAATTCAAAATAAACATAAAATAGCATAATATAACATAATATAGCAAAAATAGCATAACGGATCTGATATTATATGGTTAGACTTTAAAGCTGGCCATACACCTAAAGGGAATCTATCAGCTTCTATTCATGTGTCAAACTACTGGCACTGCTACATAGCTGTTATGGCAGGGAGACACCTAGTAACTTTCCTATATATCTGTCTGTGATTTCAGAATGTAGAAAAATTATTTTATTCTCTGGTGTAAAGAGTCAAAGATGCATTTCCAAGCCCCTAAAGTGCTAAGGGCTGAATTGCTTCCTCTCTCCCCCTCCCTCTCTGCTGGAATCGAAGCCCTGGTTCCAAATCTCATTCTTGCATGCATACAAATTATGTGTAGGTATGAGATTTGGAAACAGGGCTTGGCTTACAGCTGGCTGTCAATCAAGCAATTAGTAAATAAAATCAGTTATGGTGTCATAACTAATTTAATGTACTAATAAATACTAACTTCTATGAATATGGAGCGCTGTGGTTTTATAGTGAGTATATAGTACTGTGGTTTTCTGACTTTTCCAACCCTACCACATTAGCACTCACCACCAGTGTGTGGCCCCATCATTATTACTACCGTCAATTAAACAGGCACAGGGATGGAAAGGGGAGTGAGAAGGTGTTGAAGCCATCAGCACTTCATGGACTTTGAAACACCTGTTTGACTTTTTGCACCAGAGAATAAAAGCATTTTTCTACAATTGCAAAGCACATGCAAATATATAAAAGGTGTCTCCTTGTCCTAACAGCTATCTAACAGTGTCCCCAGTTTGGAACGTGAATGGCAGCTGACAGATACCCTTTAAGATAGCTATCAGCTGAACGCTTGTTCATCCGTCAACTACCTTGGCCAATTGCCCCATACACAGTTGGCCCGGCTGAATATGCATGTGCTTTTATTCAAGAGAGGCAGATAAGTACCTACCAGCCTCTTCTGGTGTTGGCTTATCTTCTAGACAATGAAAGGAGGGAACAGTTAAAATTCAAACGCCCAGTCCTTATTTCTCCAACATCTGCCCTCTTGGCTAGTCAGGAGGCCACCATACACATTAGATGCTTGGATAGTCCCGCTGAAATTTGCGGGGTTGGACAACAAGTCTCTAATGTGTATAGCCAGCTTAATATTTCCTTTATTATAGGACATTTATCCCTATAGCTAAGGTGATACCTACTGAAATATTGGGCAGTGGATTGTTCGTGTGAAAATGTGAATATCTCAACTTTACAGTGTGCTATGTTCTGTTTAAGATCACATTCAATTATATTCAATAACCTGAATAAGCAGCTAATGCATCCTAGAATTTCTATTAAAATCCATTTTTAATATAGTGACTAGGATTAATGTGACGTCCTATATAGTGTCCTTGTGAGGTTTATCCTTTCCCTCCAATAAATTTTAAAATTTTCAGGAAATTACCTATAATGATATCAGTCTCAAGATGGTTGGCACTCCATTATTTATATCCTTAATGTCATTGTGACATAACGTTATAGGTTGACTAGAAATATAAGAAGACAATGTACTTTCACATGCTTGAAGATTTACACTAAAATAGTTTAATATAACTTTAATAGGATGTCTGGAACAAAAATGTCTCTAAAATAGCACATTCCACCTGTACCGTGATTAAGTGGTGGATTAAAGACTTATGTTTTGCTATTTAAGGTCACTAAGTACAGAACCCTGCTGTTGTCTCATTGCAGATTTTAATACAAGGAGACAGGTCTTGATTCATTCTTCCCACAGCCATGTGGCATTACCCATAATTCCTGGTGATAACACTAAAGTCTGTTCCTATTTTATCCTTATCAACCAGTGTAGAATATTAACATTTCTGAAATAGTTCAAATATGTACTTAAAGTTAGAGATAAACTACATACAGTATATAAGTGACTGAATAATTCAGAATAAATTCCAGTAAAGTCAAAGAGTAAAAGAAACTAAGGAATTAAATAACAAAACTTGCTCTATAACAGTATATTACTTGTTTTGTCCCCCCTATCTCCTTCTCTATGTGGGTAATGAAAAAACACAGCAAGAAATCTTACAATTAACTCAAAACTGCAAGAAAAGGTGATATTGAAGAGTCTTCTTACTAAGAAAATGTACATAATGAGGCAACCTTGGGCAGCCTTCCTAGGTAGCCAGGCTTGATGAAATGCAAAACCACAATGATGACATTGAAAATGAGTAATATCCTTTCTGCAAGAATTACAATTACCATCAATGTTTTCCCTTAAGAAGCAACTACAGATACTTAACAAAAGACTGTTTGTCTTTAAGTGAACTTACATTAAAATTTAATCCAGCTATTCTAATAAAGCGTTCACATCCCACACAGTTTGGATAGTTTGGAATTTTACAAGATCAGAAATACAAGATCAAGCAGACTAGGAGAATTGTCTACCTCTGGCAAGAAACTGTTCTCATCAGGGAAAGCCACATCTGGCTGGGGATACAGTATGACATTCAATGGATGGCCTAGGTCCTCAAGCTTTCCATTGTGACTTATAGAGAGGGAGCCCAAGTGGAGAACAAACTCTATGATGTCTGCATGCCCTAGTAGAGAAAATGGAAGGGGATTACCCTCATGAGACAATCCAGTTAAAGCCTGATTCACACAGAGCTCATTGATTTAGTTTTTTTTTTTTTTCTTTTTAAAGGGGTACTCCCATGGAAAACTTTTTTTTTTTTTTTTTTTTTTTAAATCAACTGGTGCCAGAAAGATTTGTAAATTAAAAAATCTTAATCCTTCTAGTACTTTTTAGGGGCTGTATACTACGGAGGAAATGCTTTTCTTTTTGGATTTCTCTTCTGTCACGACCACAGTGCTCTCTGCTGACCTCTGCTATCCATTTTAGGAGCTGACCAGAGCAGGAGAAAATCCCCATAGCAAACATATGCTGCTCTGGACAGTTCCTAAAATGGACAGAGATGTCAGCAGAGAGCACTGTGGTCGTGACAGAAGAGAAATCCAAAAAGAAAAACATTTCCTCTGTAGTATACAGCCCCTAAAAAGTACTGGAAGGATTAAGTTTTTTTTAATAGAAGTAATTTGCAAATCTGTTTAACTTTCTGGCACCAGTTGATTAAAAAAAAAGTTTTCCATGGGAGTACCCCTTTAAACCTGAAGTAGATTTTAATGAGAGAATAAGAAGGAGCACATTCCAGCTTCCCTCATGTTTCCAGTGGTGTCATTTTGCCCTCAAGAACACTTGCCACCTATACTGGGACCACTCCCAGAAGTAGGAACCTGGTATTCCGCTGCAGTGAAATCAAGATCCGTGTATGAGGATTTACGGATGAAGGACTACTTAGACAGTTCCCTCAGAAATGGCCCAAAAGCCAAATCTAGGTAAAACATTGCATGTATTAGCACACAATATGAGGGATAATCAAAATCTAAAGGCAAAATACATTAAAGGGGTATTCTGGGCAAAAAACATCTTATCCCCTATCCAAAGGATAGGGGATAAGATGTCTTATCACAGGGGGCCCACCGCTGGCACCCCCCGAGATCTCCCTGCAGCAGCCCTCATTCTATGCGTAGCTGCGTCTGCAGTTTCAGAAATCGCCAGGCTTCCGAGACGGGGATGTGACGTCACGCCATGCCCCCTCCATTCATGTCTATGGGAGGGGGCGTTGCTGCTGTTACGCTCCCTCCCATAGAAATGAATGGAGGGGGTGTGGCGTGACATCACATCCCAGTCTCGGAACCCCGTCAGTTTCCGAAACTGCAGACGCAGCTATGCATAGAATGCGGGTTGCTGCAGAGAGATTGTCCCAGGGGATAAGATGCTTTTGCCCGGAATACCCCTTTAAATGTCTTTTATAGAAGTATCTGTGTATCTGTGAGAAATCACTTTTCAGCATAGTCCCCATGAAAAATGATATCTTTGTTTTCATAATTTAAGTAAATTTTGTATTCCTGCAGAGAAGTTTTTCTTCTGCTCCCAAAGCCAGGTGAACACCGTGATAGTCTCTGTAATTTAGTCTGTAAGGAGGATATGGAAAACTTTGAACACAAGTTGTTGCACTGTATATACTGTGAATTACTATGTGCATTGTCATGGTACAGTATGACTGTTTTGGACAGCAATCCTCTTCTTTTCCTGTTATTTACAGGCTTAAAGGGGTACTCCGATGGAAAGTATTATTTTTTTTTGTAAATCAACTGGTTACAAAAAGTCATACAGGTTTGTAAATTACTTCTATTAAAAATCCTAATTCTTCCAATACTTATCAGCAGCTGTATACTACAGAGGAAGTTGAGTTGTTCTTTTCAATCTGTGCCACAGTGCTCTCTGCTGACACCTCTGTCCATGTCAGGAACTGTCCAGAGTAGGAGCAAATCCCCATAGAAAACCTTTCCTGCTCTGGACAGTTCCTGACATGGACAGAGGTGTCAGCAGAGAGCACTTTGGTCAGACTGAAAAGAACAACTCAACTTCCTCTGGAGCAAACCGCAACTGATAAGTACAGGAAGGATTAAGATTTTTGTATAGTAGCAATTTACAAATCTGTTTAACTTTCTTGCACCAGTTGATTTTAAACAAATTGTTTTGCACCAGAGTACCCCTTTAAGTTCATTTTTCAGCAACACACAGTATTTTTGCACTGGCTTCCAATGGCTTCTTTTTGATGTCTCCACTTTATGCTTTGTCTTTTGCTCTTTGGGTCATAGTGATGCACCTATGATTTGTTGCCAGTGTCAATTCTTTCTAGAGTACATGGATCTCCATACTGTAAAAGGAACTGGGTTACAACCACCGCACGCTGTTGCTGATCAGTATGCTGTTTGGGAACCCATCGTGCACACTGTGGCACACGTTCCTTGAAGGTCTGGTCTCACAATACAGGGTACATTTTTCTGTCCTCTTGGCTGTCACTGAGGGTTGAGCGCTGTACCGTTTTTCTAACAGACATGGTACATATGTTGCACTTTGTTAGCTTTTTTTTGTTCTGGTCATGTCTTTAGTTTTTGATTCTCCCTCGTATCATGAAATAATGCTCTGTATCTTGACTAGAGATGAGCGAACTTATAGTAAATTCGATTCGTCACAAACTTCTCGGCTCGGCAGTTGATGACTTATCCTGCGTAAATTAGTTCAGCCTTCAGGTGCTCCGGTGGGCTGGAAAAGGTGGATACATTCCTAGGAAAGAGTCTCCTAGGACTGTATCCACCTTTTCCAGCCCACCGGAGCACCTGAAAGCTGAACTAATTTATGCAGGAAAAGTCATCAACTGCCGAGCCGAGAAGTTCGTGACGAATTGAATTTACTGTAAGTTCGCTCATCTCTAATCTTGACCATACCTTCCTCAGTGCAACATGGCAACATCTTCTGTCACATATTGAACGTCGGACATATCTACATCATTCTAGAAAATGAATGTAGGCCAAATTCCCATCATGCTGTGCATACACATCAGACAATATTCCGTAAACAATTGAAAAGTAAAGAAATATATAAAGGTAACAGAGACTTTCAGTATAGTTATATTCATGCAATTGCCTTTTGATTAATATTTGGTACTGTATGCCATTTTCTCCATTGTTTTTAATTTAAATTGGTGTCAGGGTATAATTTACACAGAAAATATTAAAATGACAGTCAAGTAAGTAAAGATAAAATGTACCTTATTGCTTAATATTACAATGACTTTATTCATAGCTTGCATGACCAGCATAGAAATCAGCATAGATATGGTGTGGTTATGACCTTTGTGCCCGGCACAGGAGGAAGCTTCTGTATTTGAAGCTTCTACAGTTCCCTATTTCCTTCCTATTTTAATCATGATTTAACTGTGTGAACACGTATTTGCATTTTGCACTATGTAATAATAAAAACAGAAGACAATCGTTCCTGTGTATTATTTTTACAATTACTTTCCAATGTGCAGCCCCAAAATCTAATAATTGTGTCACAGCAGATTTATAAATTTGCTGATTATTTTTTTTAATTCCTTCCACCACTTGGGATATACAACATTTCATTTTCAGCTATGTTTTCCTGGAAGGAGTGAGTCTTATCAGTCTGATAGATATGCAGTATATTTGCATAAAGTTAATTGAATCATACAGAAAACCTTATATTAGAAAATATATTTTAATATTTTGATAAATTATGATGGGCATCTCACCAAAAGGTTTAGACACACACTGCTGGATTGAAAATACTCATTTATAATATGTGTTGTAAATAAAGTAGCAGGCGGGATAGATAGGACTTGATTGAGATGATGTATCTGATGGATCGGCTTACATATACGCATGATATTGAATTAAGATTAAGCCATTAAGAGTGCCACATCACGTACTGTGGAATTCTGTGCCTTAGCTTCACAGAAATTGATAAAGGTACAATTGCTTATTGTTATTCATAGAAAAGGCTGACAAAATAACAGTTGATTGGCAGTTTCTAAAAGGCTTATTTACCAATATGGCTGCATTTCCTTTTTGTAAATGTTGTTAAACATCAATATCTCTGTAGGTAAAACAAGTAAAAGAAACAAAAAGAAAATAACCAAACTTTGGCTACAGGACTACTGATCTAATAGACTCATCTGTAGTCATTTTTACTCTGGAATTCCTCACTATTAGAGCCTTATCAGTGCAGTGCCAGCCCATAGCAATTGCTCCAAATGTGTCATATTCTGCAACAAAAGTGACTATGCTGGATGTTTAGAGAAACATACAGTCATGGCCGTAAATGTTGGCACCCCTGAATTTTTTTTTAGAAAATGAAGTATTTCTCACAGAAAAGGATTGCAGTAACACATGTTTTGCTATACACATGTTTATTCCCTTTGTTTGTATTGGAACTGAACCAAAAAAGGGAGGAAAAAAAGCTAATTGGACATAATGTCACACCAAACTCCAAAAATGGACTGGACAAAATTATTGGCACCCTTAACTTAATATTTGGTTGCACACCCTTTGGAAAAAATTACTGAAATCAGTCGCTTCCTATAACCATCAATAAGCTTCTTACACCTCTCAGCCGGAATGTTGGACCACTCTTCCTTTGCAAACTGCTCCAGGTCTCTCTTATTGGAAGGGTGCCTTTTCCCAACAGCAATTTTAAGATCTCTCCACAGGTGTTCAATGGGATTTAGATCTGGACTCATTGCTGGCCACTTCAGAACTCTCCAGCGCATTCTTGCCATCTATTTCTGGGTGCTTTTTTATGTATGTTTGGGGTCATTGTCCTGCTGGAAGACCCAAGATCTCGGACGCAAACCCAGCTTTCTGACACTGGGCTGTACAGTGCGACCCAAAATCCGTTTGTAATCCTCAGATTTCATGATGCCTCGCACACATTCAAGGCACCCAGTGCCAGAGGCAGCAAAACAACCACAAAACATCATTGATCCACCAACATATTTCACTGTAGGTACTGTGTTCTTTTCTTTGTAGGCCTCATTCCGTTTTCGGTAAACAGTAGAATGATGTGCTTTACCAAAAAGCTCTATCTTGGTCTCCTCTGTCCACAAGAATTTTCCCAGAAGGATTTTGGCTTACTCAAGTTCATTTTGGCAAAATGTAGTCTTGCTTTTTTATGTCTCTGTGTCAGCAGTGGGGTCCTCCTGGTTCTCCTGCCATAGCGTTTCATTTCATTTAAATGTCGACGGATAGTTTGCGCTGACACTGATGCTCCCTGAGGCTGCAGGACAACTTGAATATCTTTGGAACTTGTTTGGGGCTGCTTATCCACCATCCGGACTATCCTGCGTTGACACCTTTCATCAATTTTTCTCTTCTGTCCACGCCCAGGGAGATTAGCTACAGTGCCATGGGTTGCAAACTTTTGATAATGTTGCACACTGTGGACAAAGGCAAATCTAGATCTCTGGAGATGGACTTGCAACCTTGAGATTGTTGATATTTTTCCACAAGTCCTCAAGTTCTCTTCTCCTCTTTCTGTTGTCTATGCTTAGTGTGGCACACAGACACACAATGCAAAGACTAAGTGAACTTCTCTCCTTTTTATCTGCTTTCAGGTGTGATTTTTATATTGCCCACACCTGTTACTTGCCCCAGATGAGTTTAAAGGAGCATCACATGCTTGAAACAATCTTATTTTTACACAATTTTTAAAGGGTGTCAATAATTTTGTCCAGACCATTTTTGGAGTTTGATGTGACATTATGTCCACATTGATGTGACATTATGAATTACATTCACTTCAAGGCAGTGGAAGAGAGAGGTGGTATCTGTTAACTATAAAAGCAATACACTAAGCGATTGTTTGAGCTAGTGATTGTGTGTCTGTATACAAGATTTTGAAGTATACAAGTGAGTGTAAGTATAAAAGTGAGAGGGACTTAAAATTAAGGGAATACTGCAAGAACTATTGTGAGAATTGAGTGCATTTCTGTGTTTTTTTTTCTCTTTCTCTGGGAGGAATACAGGTGGAGAGTGGGTGGAGTAGTTAAATAATTAGCAGCTGATAAATTGCAACTGTTTGCAGCTAGCTAGCCCTCTGCATTCACTTCCAGGCAGTGGAAGAGAAAAGTGGTATCTGGTAACTATAAAATCAAGTACACTAGTAGTGTTTGAGCTAGTGATTGTGTGAAGTATATAAGTGAGTGTAAGTATAAAAGTGAGAGGGACTTTAAATTCAGGGAGTTTAATTGAAATATTTGATTGTTTTTTAACTGTTTATTTTTGCAATCCCCAAATCTAGTATGGCCTCCATGTTTAAAAAGGCAGTCCAGTGTGCATCTTGCACAATGTATGCAATCCTTGAACAGCAGTTTGAGGGTGCATATTGTTGTGTGAGATGTGTGCGAGTTGTTCATTAGGAAGCCCAGATCCTGGATCTAGAGGAGCAACTGGCAACATTGAGACGCATTGACAACCTGGAGAGGAGTCTCCTTTTCACTGAGCAAGTACTCTATGGAGTAGAGGTGGGGGAGGATAGTGGGACGGAGGTGCAGGACAGTCAGGCAGCTAGCTGGGTTACAGTTAGAAAGCGGGGTAGAGGTAAAAGTGTCAGGGAGGCTAGTCCTGAACTGGCATACCCCAACAAGTTTGCCTGGTTGGCAGATGAGTGGGATGCCATTTCAGAGCTAGCAGTACTGCAGCAGGTGTCTGCTCCAGTAAGGAGGGAGGGTGGAGTGTAGGGCAGGCCAGACAGGTACTGCTAGTGGGGGACTCTATTATTAGGGGGACAGACAGGGCGATCTGTCACAAAGACCGGGATCGCCGAACAGTGTGTTGTCTTCCTGGCACTTGAGTTTGGCACATCGCGGATCTGGTTGACAGGTTGCTGGGTGCGGATGGAAGGACCCAGAAGACATGGTACACATTGGCACCAATGACAAAGTAAGAGGTAGGTGGAGTGTCCTTAAAAATGATTTCCGGGACTTAGGCCGCAAGCTTAAGGTAAGGACCGCCAAGATAATATTTTTTTAAATATTACCTGTAGCATGACCCACACCAGAGAGGCAGCGGGAGATTAGGGAGGTAAACAAGTGGCTCAGAAGCTGGTGTAGGAAGGAGGGATTTGGGTTCATGGAGAACTGGGCCGACTTCGCAGTCAGATACCGTCTCTACCGTAGGGACGGGCTGCACCTCAATGGGGAGGGTGCGGCTGTGCTTGGAGAGAAGATGGCTAGAAGGGTAGAGGAGGACGATAATGTAGATAGAGAGGGGGGACTTATGAATATACCTGGGGGTGGAGTGGAGGGAGGGCTTAGAATAGTTAATAGGGATAGGCTTCAGAGGAAGAAAAAACATACACCTTTGAATTGCATGTTGAACTGGAGAGGTTGATGTCTGAGGAAAATTATGACATAGTGGGTATAACAGAGACTTGGTTGGACGATAGCTATGACTGGGTGGTCAACATACAGGGTTATAGTCTATTCAGGAAGGATCGGACAAAATGGAAAGGGGGAGGAGTTTGTCTTTATGTGAAATCGAGTCTGAAGGCCGCACTGTGGGAGGATACATGGAAGGGAAACGATAATGTGAAGTCATTATCGGTAGAAATATATGGAGATGAAAATAATAAAATTCTGATAGGGGTTTGCTATAAGCTACCAAACATAATGTAAGAGCCAGAAGATCAATTACTGAGGTGAATAAACAAGGCAGCAAATTAGGATGATGGGATAATAATGGGGGACTTTAACTATCCTGATATAAACTGGGAGACTGAGACCTGTGAATCTCATAAAGGAAACAGGTTTCTGACTATAGCTAAAGACAATTACCTGTCCCAAATGGTGCAGAGCCCGACCAGAGGGGGCAACCTACTAGACTTAATATTAACCAAAAGACCTGACAGAGTAATTTGCTCTGTGCAGTTATGATAGCGGGGCGTTGCAGCGGAGATCCCGGGGGTCCCCAGCGGCGGTACCCCCGCGATCTGACATATTATCCACCTATCCATTGGATAGGGGATAAGATGCTAGGGGCGGAGTACCCCTTTAATGACCTCGTAGAGGGGTTGAATAGTAAAGTAGCAATCTTTGCAGATGAAACTAAACTCTGTACAGCGGTAAACACTGTAGAGGACAGTGCACTGTTATAAATGGATCCGGATAGGTTGGAGGTTTGGGCTGAGAAGTTGCAAATGAGGTTCAACACTGATAAATGTAAGATAATGCACATGGGGAAGAAAAATCCGGGCTGGGATTATGTATTAAATGGGAAAACACTTGGGTCGACTGACGTGGAAAAGGACTTGGGAGTCTTAGTTAACAGTAAATTTAGCTGTAGTGACCAGTGTCGGGCAGCTGCTGCCAAGGCAAATAAAATCATTGGGTGCATCAATAGGGGCATAGATGCCCACGACAAGGAAATAATTCTACCACTGTACAAATCACTAGTCAGACCACACATGGAATACTGTGTACAGTACTGGGCACCAGTGTACAAGAAAGATACAGTGGAGCTGGAGAGGGTTCAAAGACTGGCAACCAGAGTAATACAGGGAAGAAAAAGAAAGCTGTTTAGAAAAAAGAAGGCTTAGGGGAGACCTAATAACTATGTATAAATATATCAGGGGACAGTACAGAGATCTCTCCAATGATCTATTTATACCCAGGACTGTATATTTAACAAGGGGGCATCCTCTACGTTTAGAGGAAAGAAGGTTTCTACACCAGCACAGACGGGAGCTCTTTACTGTAAGAGCAGTGAGACTGTGGAATTCTCTGCCAGAGGAGGTGGTCATGTGAACTCTGTAAAAGAATTTAAAAGTGGTCTGAATGCATTTTTGGAGAATAACAACATTACAGGTTATGGATTCTAGATCTATATGGACAGAAGGTTGATTCAGGGATTTATTCTGATGCCATATTTGGAGTCGGGAATTAATTTTTACCTCTAGTATGAGGGTTTTTTCTTGCATTCTTCTGGATCAACACAGTAGGGACTCATTAGGGTTATAGGTTGAACTTGATGGACTCTGGTCTTTTTTTGACCTTATGAACTATGTTACTATATTCTGGTTTAGTTCCAAAATACACAAAGGGAATAAATAGGTGTATAGCAAAACATGTGTTACTGCAATTCTTTACTGTGAGAAAAACTTCATTTTCTAGAAAAATTTCAGGGGTGCCAACATTTACGGTCATGACTGTAGAGCAACTAAGAAGAGTTGACAACACACAGCCAATAATGTCTAAACCTTGACAACAAAAGTGAGTAGACCCCTAAGTGGAAATGTCCAAAATGGGTCAAACTAAGCATTTTTCTTCTCCAGTGTCATGTGACTAGTTGGTGTTGCAAGGTCCCAGGTGTGAATAGGGAGCGGGTGTCTAAAATTTGGTTTTATTGCTCTCACACACTCTAATACTGGGCGCTGTAAGTTCAACATGGCACCTCATGGCAAAGAACTCTCTGAAGATCTGAAAAGCACTTATTAGGCCTAGGCTAAATAAAGGAAGATTGCCAAAACCCTGAAACTGATTTGCTGCACGGTGGGCAAGACAATACAGTGGTTTCACAGGACAGGTTCTACTCAGAACAGGCCTCACCAAAAAAGTTGTGTGCACATGCTCATTACAATAGCTGTATGAGTGCTGCCAGCATTGTTTCAGAGGTTAAAGGGATGGGGGATCAGTGCTCAGACCATATGCTGCACCCTGCATCAAACCGGTCTGCATGGCTGTTGTCCCAAAACGAAGCCTCTTTTAAAGATGGTGCACAATAAATTCCGCATACAGTTTGTTGAAGATAAGCAGACTAAGGACGTGGATTACTGGAACCATGTCCTGTGATATGATTAGACCAAGATACTGTAAAGTTCTTAGGTTCACCATGTGGGGCAGCTGCCAGGTGAGGACTACAAAGACAAGTGTGTCTTGCCTACAGTCAAGCATGGGGGTGCAAGTGTCATGGTCTGGGGCTGCATAAGTGTTGCTGGCACTGGGGAGCTACAGGTCATTGAAGAAAACCATGAATAACAAAATGTACGGTGACATAATGAAGCAGAGCATGATTCCTTCCCTTTGAAGACTGGGCCACAGGGTAGTTTTCCAACATGATAACAACCCCAAACATACCTCAGAGCACCACTGCCTTGCTAAAAAAAAGCTGGGGATAAAGTTGATGGACTGGCAAAGCATGTCTCCAGACATAAACCCCATTGAGCATTTGTGGTGCATCCTGAAACAGAAGGTGGTAGAGAGCAAGGTCTCTAACATCCACCAGTTCCATAATGGTCATCATGGAGGAGGACTCCAATGGCAACCTGTGAAGCTCTGGTGAATCCATGCCTACGAGGCTTAAAGGGATACTACCGTAGAAACCTTTTTTTTTTTTTAAATCAACTGGTGCCAGAAAGTTAAACAGATTTGTAAATCACTTCTATTAAAAAAATCTTAATCCTTCCAGTACTTTTTAGGGGCTGTATACTAAAGAGAAATCCAAAAAGAAATGCATTTCCTGTGATGTCCTGACTCCAGTGCTCTCTGCTGACCTCTGCTGTCCATTTTAGGAACTGTCCAGAGAAGCATATGTTTGCTATGGGGATTTTCTCCAGTTCCTAAAATGGACAGCAGAGGTCAGCAGAGAGCACTGTGGTCAGGACATCACAGGAAATGCATTTCTTTTTTTGGATTTCTCTTTAGTATACAGCCCCTAAAAAGTACTGGAAGGATTAAGATTTTTTAATAGAAGTGATATACAAATCTGTTTAACTTTCTGGCACCAGTTGATTTAAAAAAAAAAAAAAAAATTCCACGATAGTACCCCTTTAAATAAGATGCCCAGTGAAAAAAAAACCTATCCTGTGGATAGCCTATAAGTGTCTCATTGCGGGGGTGTCTGACCGCTGGGACCAACTGCAATCTTCTGTACGGGGCCCCGGCTTGGCCCGCATCTGCTAATGGGCATTGTGTTATACATGCTATGCACTCACTATTTTACATTGTAGCAGAATGTCATTTCTTCAGGGTTTTCACATGAAAAGACATAATAAAATATTTACAAAAATGTGAGGGGTGTACTTACTTGAGATACTGTATATATATATATATATATATATATATATATATATATATATATATCCATCCCATGGGCCTTTACTTACAGTATTGCAGTATTGATAAGTCAATGTGCTATACAAGGTAAAAAGTTTATTTTTACTGGACAGTAGCAAGTGTTTTATTATGTATAGCGATGTGCTGCAATCCTTTGCCAAGCTCACATTCACGCAGCTGATGAGCTGAGAAGTGACCCTGTGAAGGCTACATTACATTTGTCGAGTCCATTCCCAGGATGGTGCTCTTGTGATATTATTTTGTTTCTGCCTGCAGAGCACAGGCTCCATTGGATACAAGTAATGATATCATTTTCTCAACCAGAACGTCTGTAACATCATAAGTTCAATTCCCTACACTGTGATCTGATTTTAACAATGCCTGTATATATTGAGAATTTGTGGAAGGCAGTGCTAATACAATATGCAAAAACATTTCGACATCAAACTAGCTCTATTACTAGTGCACAGTTTTATTTCTATGCCCCAATGCAGAATCCTAGGGGATGAATTGGAACATCGATTAGGCTACAGACCTTCTCATCCAACATCATTTTTCCTAATTTTATTACCCAGTGTTCACCCATCCTTCCCCGTTTATGATTTGATTCAGCTTCGTGACCATTACCCCAGTTTTAGTCCATCATCCCGCACATATACATTATCCACATCCTAATCATGTCCTCATCCCCCCCCCGTTCATTTCCTCATCCCTCTACCCCCTCCCCCCCCTCCACCTTCTTTCTCCTCTATCTCCCTAACTTTCCCCTTCCCACCATTTCTCCCCATCTCCCACCCTCTTCCACCTTTACCCATTCCCACTTTGTGTCCTCCCCTTTACCCACTTTCTCTTTGTAACCCTTACCCTCCTTAAACTATTTTTTTTTCTCTTCTTTCCTTTATTCCCTCTTTTGTCTCCCCTTCTCCCCCCCCCCCCCACTCCATTTCTATATCCAGCCCTTTTCTCCATACCCTCCCTATCCTCTTTCTTCCCTTTTACCCATCCCCTCTCTCTCCTTTTTTCCCTTTTACCCATCTCCCCGTCTTTTTGCCTCCTACTATTCTGGCACAACCACACATCACCATCTCCCTTCTGTCTCCCTGATTGCATTTGCCGCATCCTAATGCGCTCCCAGTCTGTTTCCACAGACACAAGAACTCTCTGGTCTCCCCCGGGCTCTACAGCGCAATACGAGCTCCCGTATTTCTTTCATGACGGGACGCATGCGCACACATGCTCCCCGTCATACACATAAACAAACCCTCCACGTGCAGGCGCACCACACCGCCTTCTATGACGGGACACATGCGCAGACACATGCTCCCCGTCATACACATCAACAAACCCTCCACGTGCAGGCATATCACGCCGCACACACACACCGCACTCCGCTCCGGCCTTGTGCTACTCTATGCGCATGTCCGGCGAGCAGTCTGGCAGGCCGATAAAACATCGGCACGCTGACCTTATCCTTATGCCACAGTACACAGGAACCTCCACACAGGACGCCACAATAAGTAAGTGCTCCATTCAGGGATCTAAAGGACCTGAACAAACTTTCTTTACTACATGTTCTTTATACTGCCTCCCACCAGTACAGTGTCACCTAGTGGACATTGCAGCCATTAGGACACTTTGCCTTAAAATTTGTATTTCCCACACTTGTTATAACTTTATACCTGCTGCTACCACACTTGTTACAAACTTGTTATAACTATATACCTGTTGCTACCCCACTTGTTAGAACTATACACCTGCTGCTACTAGCTGCTATAACTATATACTTGTTGCTACTAGCTGCTATCCCACTGTTATCAATGTCCAACAGACATATTACATTATTCTATTTTTTATATAAATAGACAATATCATTTTAATATCATGAAGTATACATCCCTCTGTTGGCCTATCTTTTTCTGAACACCACCCTCATACGGAGTTCCTCCACAAAGGTAGAATCCATTTTTTAACTTTATGATATTTTGCACCCGTTCACAGTTACGATTGCATGTTTTTGTTTTTATACCAACTTTATATGTATATTTGTATACAATTATACAGTTTATGTTGTGGACCTGAGGAAGGCGTGAGAGCACTCCAAAACGCGTTGTCCAGTTGTACCTTTTATGTACGAATAGAAAGCATCCTGTGTACCTTCTGGCCTACCGATGTCATTTAACAGTAGCGCTTGGGATACAGAAACCCCGCCTTTTCTGTACTTCCCTACCTATATCATCCAACATCAGTGACTGATCTCATCAAAGCTTTTTGGCTATTAGGGCACAAATACTTATAGATGTGCTCCAACATGTTATGGAAAGCCCTCCCAGGAGAGTGGGAGCTGATATAGCTGAAAAATCTGGCCACACTCTATATTAAAGGGGTACTCCACTGCTAGACATCTTATCCCCGATCCAAAGGATAGGGGATAAGATATCTGATCGTGGGGGTCCCGCTGCTGGGGCCCCCCGTAATCTCCTGCAGCACCTGGCCTTCTAAACAAATGCTAGGTTCCTGAGGCAGTGGTCGTGTCGTCATGGCCACGCCCCCACCATTCATATCTACGGGAGGGGGCGTTTCAGCAGACACACCCCCTCCCATAGATATGAATGGAGGGGGCATGATGTGACGTCACAAGGGGGCGTGACCCTTTGGCTCTGAGTGTTTTGAACTAAATGTTCAGAAGGCTGGAGCACCAGAGTACCCCATTAACACTTAGTCATATAGATGTGATGGTCAGGTGTACACATACTACAGTGTATATAATTCACAAGAGTTCAATGTCAAGATAACTTTTTGTTCTTTTTGTATTTACTTTAAAATATAAGTGATTAAAATAAATACCACATTATAAATATTCCGAAATGGCACAGCACATTCATATGTAAAAAATACAAATTTATAGCTGCTAGAATATGAGGAGACAAAAACAAAATGAAAATCCTTCTGTTCACATGAACAACTACAGCATGCAAATTGCTATCACAGAATAGACAAATGTTCACATTAAAGGGGGTGTCCACTTTGGACAATACCTTTTTAAATAGACATGTCCTCCACAAATAAGCGGTTGAAAGAAATGCCGTCAGCTTTACCCTCAGCAGTCATCTGTAATCTGCAATGCATTCAATTTTATTGCTGTGCCACCACAGGGATATTGAAGGATTGCATCATACTTATTGAAATCAATGGGCTGTGTGCATAATAAATTGAACGGCTAGGTTCTTCTGGTTTAGAGATCCTACTAAAGGGGTACTCCAGTGGAATTTTTTTTTTATTTTAATTAACTGGCGCCAGAAAGTTAAACAGATTTGTAAATTACTTCTATTTAAAAATCTTAATCCTTCCTGTACTTATTAGATGCTGTATGCTCCAGAGGAAGTTGTATTTCTTTCTGGAATTCTTTTCAGTCTGACCACAGTGCTCTCTGCTGACAACCCTGTCCGTATCAGGAACTGTCCAAAGTAGCCAACCGCTCCTGCTCTGAACAGTTCCTGATACAGACAGTGGTGTCAGCAGAGGGCACTGTGGTCAGACTGAAAAGATCTCCTGAAAGAAATACAAATTCCTCTGTGGAATACAGCAGCTGATATTTTTTTTTATAGAAGTAATTTACAAATCTGTTTAACTTTCTGCCACCAATTGATTTAAAAAAATATATTTGTTTTCCACTGGAATACCCCTTTAACCATCACAATATGTTCATGGAGTGTCTGCAATAAGACCTTCTTCTATTAATACAGAATGGCCTATAAAGCTGTGTTCACATTGTGTGTGTTACGTTTTTAACATTTGTTTGGTGGAGTCATTGACAAACATGGGGGTTCACCAACTAAAACAGAAATCACATCTTAAAATACAACAAATACACAGTATGAACCCAACCTTGGGGTATCTCAATACGGATTTGCTGATCCATATTTTCATTTTTAGTTCTCGTAATTTCCTTCTGACCTAAAAGTTTTTACTTTTTTTTTTCTCAGTTTTTTCCTTGGGGGGGGGGGGGGGGCAATTTTACACTATTAACATCTAACATTTCTACAGCCATTGGCAACTGACAGTGGTTTCCACCTCCTGAGAGCAAACAGCTAATACAGATAGCTGAGCCTCTCAAAACTTTGTTTATGCACTCGTCATATTGGTACAGAAAATTGGTACTCTGCCCCTAGACATCTAATCCCCAATCCAAAGGATAGGGGAAAAGATGTCTGATTGCGGGGGTCCTGCTGCTGGGGACCCCCACGATCTCGGCTGCAGCACCCTAGACATCCGGTGCACGGAGCGAACCTCGCTCTGTGCCGGATTACTGGTGATGCAGGGCGGAGGCTCGTGATGTCACAGTCATGCCCCGCTCGTGACATCACGGCCACGCTCGCTTAATGCAAGTCTATGGGAGAGTGTGTGACGGCCGTCATGCCCCATCCCATAGACTTGCATTGAGGAGACGGGGCCGTGTTTTCACGAGCAGGGCGTGACTGTGACATCACAAGCCTCTGGTATTGCACCCGACGCTCTAAACGAACGAGGGGTACAGCAGGAAATTACGGAAGTCCCCAGAGGCCGGACCCCTGCAATCAAACATCTTATCCCCTATCCTTTGGATAGGGGATAAGATGGGGCAGAGTACCCCTTTAAGGTGGATAAAGCTGTTCTATTGGCCATTGGTTTTTGGTGCAAACATTTAAGCATACAAATGCAAAACAGTAGCAATAAAATGAAAAATACATGCATACGTAACATCATATGTAAAATTTTATGTGGAATGAATACCACATTTTAGACATATGGAACATAAAACCTAGTATCATATTATGGATAATCTGAAGCTCTTGGTGGTCTTGTCCATTAAAGTCTATGCTAGAAACAGAGAGAGAGAGAGAGTAGACAGAACTAAACAGAAATCGGAAACAGGTGCTCCCAATCATCATCACATCGTCCAAATCAAGGACGCAATGGAAAGTAATGTTTGATCCTATGAACTACATGAGTAGTGCAGATTAGGTGGGATGGAAATTACCTCTTACTTAGCTGATAAGTAAAAGAAAAGAGCTATATAGAAAGCAGATTGTTAGCATGGAATCACTTAGCTGTGTTTAGCTGACAGATAAGAATTTTACATTCTATTACTAAAGCCACCCACCCATTTAACAATTTATTTTGCCATCAATGTGGATAACAATGACATTTTAATAGGGGATTGCTCATACCTTGATATAGTTCTCCAAGGTTTGCCTACACTTTGGTTTCATAACTTGCATTAACTAAATCTACTTTATAGTTCACAATAGAGGTGGTGCGGCACTGCTTGTGGTGTCCTGGGGTGTAAGACGGCAGATGGGTGCTAGTGTAGCTGTGTTGCTGGAGGTGGTGCTCAGATATGGCAAGCAATTTTCAAAATCAGTCCGTAAGAAACAGAAATTATCTGCACTCACCAATTCAGCTTGCAAGTCTTCTTTATTGAAGCATACTTACAAATAGGGTACAGAAGAGAAGGGTAGTGGGGGGACAGTGGATGGCGACCGAGCTCCTGTTTCGCACGCTTGGCGTGCTTCGTCCGGCCATGTCTGAAGGAACCTGTGACTGCTATTTATATGAGTGAACCAAGTGATTCACCTATCCCGTACCTGCACACCTGTGCAGGTAACGTGAAAGGCGGGGGAGTGCACTAAAAACAAGGTTTTAGAAGCACGCTGAGCGCTCCGTCCTGTTGTTTAACCCAATATTGCCTGTGGCATTAGTTTTTACTATCCATAGTGTTTCTATGCGCAGTAATTTTTGCTCTATCCGCTCATATTTGTTACTAATGATTTTTTCGATGCCTACAAAACATAGAACTTCAGGATTATTATTATGGACCTCTTTTACGTGGGTTTGCAGACGAGACGCTCCTGGTCTTCCAGTGCGTATGGTATAAAAGTGTTCCCTAATCTGGATCTGGCGTTTGGTCTGCCCTATGTAAAAGAAGTCGCATGGACACATAATGGCATATACTACGTTTTACGGGCCCAGTCTAATATGTTTTGTTTCCCAGCAGTATTTACATTGATTGCAGTTTTTACACTTGAAATTGCCTTTAGGTATAATATCATTTAGCCAAGTTTCATTTCCTTTTTCTGTGTTGTTTCTCTGACTATTATTAAGTTTATCACCTATGGTGGCATTTTTTCTATAGGTTATATGAGGTTTCATTATTGCTCTTTTATTCAAATCCTCATCAGCTTCCAATAGGAACCAGTTCCTCCTTATTGCTCTCTCGACTATAGGATTCATAGGGGAGTTCTGGAAAACAAAAGTAAATCTATCTATTCGTCTATCCACTTCGTATTTTGGTAATTGGATCGGCCGGCAAGGGGGTATAGGTGAATATGCATTTCACCCATAACTATGGTGGTAACACTTTGGAATTCCTAGACTTGAAGCTCATTATAGGAAAAGGACACATAGTAACAGAAAATTACAGAAAACTTGTTGCGAAAAATACATTGCTGCATTACCATAGTTCGCACAGATTTATAACTAAAAATAATATTCCATATGGACAGTTTGTCCGCTTAAAACGAAACAACAGTAGCGACATCACTTATAAAATACAGGCAGACAAACTAGAGAAAAGGCTTACAGAACGTGGTTATCCAGATGCAATAACAAGACACTGCAGACTGAAAGCAGAAAACCTTAACAGAATAGATTTATTAAAAAACAAAACACCTTCGAAGTGGATAGACCAATAGATAGATTTACTTTTGTTTTCCAGAACTCCCCTATGAATCCTTTAGTTGAGAGAGCAATAAGGAGGAACTGGTTCCTATTGGAAGCTGATGAGGATTTGAAAAAAAGAGCAATAATGAAACCTCGTATAACCTATAGAAAAAATGCCACCATAGGTGATAAACTTAATAATAGTAAGAGAAACAACACAGAAAAAGGAAATGAAACTTGGCTAAATGATATTATACCTAAAGGCAATTTCAAGTGTAAAAACTGCAATCAATGTAAATACTGCTGGGAAACAAAACATATTAGACTGGGCCCGGTGTTTCACACCATAAAAGATTTGATCACCTGCTGCACCAAAAACGTAGTATATGCCATTATGTGTCCATGCGACTTCTTTTACATAGGGCAGACCAAACGCCAGCTCCAGATGTGAATTAGGGAACACTTTTATACCATACGCACTGGAAGACCAGGAGCGTCTCGTCTGCAAACCCACGTAAAAGAGGTCCATAATAATAATCCTGAAGTTCTACGTTTTGTAGGCATCGAAAAAATCCTTAATAACAAATATGAGTGGATAGAGCAAAAATTACTGCGCATATAAACACTATGGATAGTAAAAACTAATGCCACAGGCAATATTGGGTTAAACGACAGGACGGAGCTATCAGCGTGCTTCTAAAACCTTGTTTTTAGTGCACTCTCCCACCTTTAACGTTACCTGCACACGTGAGAGGTGTGCAGGTACGGGATAGGTGAATCACTTGGTTCACTCATATAAATAGCAGTCACAGGTACCTTCAGACATGGCCGGACAAAGCACACCAAGCGTGCGAAACAGGAGCTCGGTCGCCATCCACTGTCCCCCCACTACCCTTCTCTTCTGTACCCTATTTGTAAGTATGCTTCAATAAAGAACACTTGCAAGCTGAATTGGTGAGGGCTGATATTTTCTGTTTCTTACGGACTGATTTTAAATCTACTTTATATACATGATCATATTAATAATATTTTTTTATTCATATAAACTGGCTCCAGAAAGTTAAACAGATTTGTAAATTACTTCTATCAAAAAAATCGTAATCCTACCAGTACTTATCAGCTGCTGAAGTTGAGTTGTTCTTTTCTGTCTGACAACAGTGCTCTCTGCTGACACCTCTGTCTGTTTCAGGAACTGTCCAGAGCAGGAGAGGTTTACTATGGGGATTTGCTGCTACTGTGGACAGTTCCTGAGACAGACAGAGGTGTCAGCAGAGAGCACTGTTGTCAGTCAGAAAAGAACAACTCAACTTCAGCAGCTGATAAGTACTGGTAGGATTAATATTTTTTAATAGAAGTAATTTACAAATTTGTTTAACATTCTGGAGCCAGTCGATATGAAAAAAAAAATGTTTTTTCATGGAATACCCCTTTAAACCATTGTATAGAATCTGTAATATGGAAGCTAGAATCTATTGGCCTTAATGTACCTCCATATGTTCCTGGGGCATACAAAACCTGTACAATTAACCTCTAGCAGCTGGGGGAACATGTTCAAAGAAATGACAAAGCTAAATACAAAAGCACACAGGACACACTGGCCCACATTTATCATTGCAGTGTAAGTGAAGCATTTTTTTACACCTTTTTTTTTGTGTGCTAATAATGTGTAGGAGCACCAAATTTATAAAATGGTCAAAGAGAACTTGATACATTTTGTGCAGGTCCAGGTCAGGTTTTCTGAAATTTCTGACTACACATACACCAAAAAGCTACACCATGTCTGGGCTGGTGTAGTCTTAGAGACTTTTCAGTGGCTTTGCGCCTTTTTTTGCTCCTTTTTACAAAAAGGCGCAATGATAAATCCCTTCCATATCATGTCTATTGCCAAAATCAGTGGATTGCAACTCAAAATCAGTGGATTGCAACTCAAAATCAGCAGAAATGTGTAAACAAAAAGGTGCAAAAAAAAGGCCCAAAAAATGTGGGCCACTGAACATTGTTCTGTTGTGTGCAGAATGCCTAAAGCTTCCTATAGACAGTAGTTTCTGGACACAATCTGTTGATTAATGGTGTAATTCTCTGACAATGTATTATGCACACCCTCTCCTCTTCCTTTGCAGAAGATAAGTGGCACCCAAACTGTCTAGTAGCCACTTTTACTCTGTTTCATTAAAACAATATGCCTATTTCATTGAGCTTAACATGAATGTTATTGGGCACATTGGGGCTCATATCTGCCATTTAAATGGCTGATAGATATCTGGTCTTTAGTGCAAGTCCTTCAGTTCATCCTGTTTGCCTATGTGATCGTAAAGTGCACCTGTCACAAGATTAAACAAAAAAAATACTCATGCTAATCCTGTCCCTGGGCTAAAATCCTGGTTTTCAGCCTTCTTATTCCCTTTACGATGTTGATCACATCGCATGCAGTTCACTTGGAGAGGGGGTAGAGGTGGGGGAGGATAGCGGGACAGAGGTGCATGGCAGTCAGGCGGCTAGCTGGGTTACAGTTAGAAAATGAGGTAGAGGTAAAAGTGTCAGGGAGGCTAGTCCTGAACTGGCACACCTCAACAAGTTTGCCTGGTTGTCAAATGAGGGGGATGCCATTTCAGAGCTAGCAGTACTGCAGCAGGATACTGCCTCTGACCACCAGGGGGGTGTCTGCTCCAGTAAGGAGGGAGGGAGAAGTGCAGGGCAGGCCAGTCAGGTACTGGTAGTGGGGAATCAATTATTAGTGGGGAATCAATTATTAGGGGGACAGACAGGGTGATCTGTCACAAAGACCGGGATAGCCGTACAGTGTGTTCGGCACATCGCGGATCGGGTTGACAGGTTGCTGGGTGGGGCTGGAGAGGACCCAGCAGTCATGGTACATATTGGCACCAATGACAAAGTATGAGGTAGGTGGAGTGTCCTTAAAAATGATTTCAGGGACTTAGGCCACAAGCTTAAGGCAAGGACCTCCAAGGTAGTATTTTCTGAAATATTACCTGTACCACGACCCACACCAGAGAGGCAGCGGGAGATTAGGGAGGTAAACAAGTGGCTCAGAAGCTGGTGTAGAAAGGAGGGGTTTGGGATCATGGAGAACCGTAGGGACAGGCTGCACCTCAATGGGGGGGGGGGGTGCAGCTGTGCCTGGGGAGAAGGTGGCTGAAAGGGTGGAGGAGTGTTTAAACTAGGGACTGGGGGGGAGGGAACCTACAACATAGAGGGGGCAGATAGTGTAGATAGAGCAGTGGGAATTATTAATGTACCCGGGGGTGGAGCAGAGGGAGGGGTTAGAATAGTTAATAGGCTCCATAGGAAAAAAAAACATACACAATTGAATTGCATGTTGACTAATGCCAGAAGTCTGAAAAATAAAACTGACGAACTGGAGTTGATAATGTCTGAGGAGAATTATGACATAGTGGGTATAACAGAGACTTGGTTGGTCGATAGCTGTGACTTGGCGGTCAACATACAGGGTTATAGTCTATTCAGGAAGGATCGGACAAAACAGAAAGGGGGAGGAGTTTGTCTTTATGTAAAGTCCAGTCTGAAGGCCGCACTGCGGGAGGATGTATGGGAGGGAAATGATAATGTGGAGTCATTATGGGTAGAGTTATATGGGGAAGAAAAATAAAAAAAAATTCTGATAGGGGTTTGCTATAAGCCACCAAACATGGAAGAGACAGAAGATCAATTACTGAGGCAAATAAAAAAGGCAGCAAATCAGAATGAGGTGATAATAATGGGGGACTTTCACTACCCTGATATAAACTGGGAGACTGAGTCCTGTGAATCTCATAATGGAAACAGGCTTCTGACTATAGCTAAAGACAATTATCTATCCCAAATGGTGCAGGGCCCAACCAGAGGGGGTGCCCTACTGGACTTAATATTAACCAAAAGACCTGACAGAGTAACTAATGTGCAGGTAGAAGGATACCTAGGAAATAGTGATCATAATATAATACATTATAACTTGTCCAGAAATAAGGGAATCTCTCGAGGGGCATCTCAGAGAAGCCCTTGTGGTGGTGGATTTGGGATAAAGCCTTGTGGGGTGTAGGGTAGTTAGGGTATTGCTGTTCGGGATAGTAAAGGGCGCTGTTAACCCTTGTCACTAGTGACGCCAGGGTGAGGGTTAAATACTGTCATTCTGATAGGCCTATTGCCACCCTTCCCAAGAGCAATATGTGATGCGGAAATAAAGGATTGTCCACAACCACTGTTAACTGAAAACTTGCAGGAACTTATACTGGAGAATTTCTGTACATGCAGCAATAGTAACAGTCCAGATAACAGAGTCTCTATAGATGTAGCTGAGCAGCGATTGACAGTTGGTTGGGATCAAATAAGCTCAATTTAGCTTCTGAGGGATTTGGTAGCATAGATCCGCTGGATTTAAGGGTGTATTTAGGTCCAGTGATCTTGCGGTGAGTAGCGGGGAATTGCTTAGTCTATCCACGATGTTAGAGGCCGAGGCGGCAAGGCTTTGGCCTAGTAAACCGTCTTGTAAGCTGCGGAGGTCCTACCTCTTCCAGAGTAAGCAACCCAAGTGAGATGCTGCTTGCTTGGCAGCACAGGAACAAGAGAGAGATTAATGGCTGCAGCTCCATATAATGGGCAGGGGGCTAAGCCGTTTTGGATTCGTCCATAACAACTGTCACTCACCGTTACATTGCATTGTGGGTGAACATGTCATGGGAACCTCCAAAGGTCCTGTAGCAAAACCATAGAGTTTTAATCTAATCATGTGACCCATAGGTCCTGATACGCTTGAATAGGTAGGCAATTACATATATACATATCTATATACTTATAAGAACTTCTATACAGTCATAGACTAACTAAGGGGTGACAAGGGGATAACTATAGGAGAGGGAGCCCGACGTTCCTAGGGACTCTGACTATTGGGACTGTCAGGATCCGGACTAATAGCGGGAAGCGGTACCGGTGGTGGATTCTCTATGCCAGAGAGGGATTGGTGTGTCCCTACTGTGATATTGCCTTGCCAGTTGCCGTACCCATTGCTACCGTATACTCGCCTGTGAACCCTTGCTGCCTGCCCTGACCTCTGCTACGTCCGACTACACTCTTGCCTGCTCCCTGTGTACCACGCTATATCAGCTGCCAGAGAGGTCGAGTTGTTACTGGGGGATACGACCTGGTAGTTACCGCCGCAGCAAGTCCATCCCGCCTTGGGTGAAAACCAGTAACTGCTTAGAACCGGTCCTCCAGTACAACCCGTGCCATCGCCTCTCTGGTCCAGAGGATCCACTACCTATCCTGCCGGTACGTGACAGTGAGATTTCGAAAATGTTTAGACAGCTTGAGACTAAAGGTTTGGTCTCCCCCTCCTCTTGGTACCCAGGAAACTGAGGTAGGGACACAGTAGGGACACATCTCCGTGTCAGCCCGTTCAACCAGCCCCATAGACGGCTTCAGGAGTGGTGAGTGGTGCCGTGCACCAGACCTCGTATCATTATAACTTTCATTCTTAGCAGGATTCTATAATTGTGATACAGGTTGCAATACTGTACCACCAACGATTGTTACCATTTATTCCATACAAGGATCGCTATTAATTGAACTCTATTGCCAGCACATCATATTTAGTTACTGGAACTCTATTACGAGAACATTGAACTGTTGCTAGTACAATATATCTAGCTACTCAACCATTGAACTTTTTTATATGGATGCAAGTTCTCAATTTATTTTATTCCTTTTATGAATATTTGTTTTATTTATTTTATATGTTTGTACTGAGTTCTATGCACTGATTTCCATGTCCCTTGCAAGGGCCATGCAGGGACAGGTATTAGTGACTTATATACATCTGTGACTTATTATTAAACACCATATATATTATCTGGATCATACGCTAATTATATTTCTCACATCTTATATTTCTGATACACCTTGAGGACGGGTCCTTAGTTGTTTTATCAACTATACCTATTCATATTTTCCATAGGCCCTTGGGTGAGGGCAACACCAGTTAACCTCAGGTTTAAGTATCCTCTTCATTTCTGAGTGAGCTACACTATCTTTTCTATTTAGTTACTGGTTTTCACCAGAGCCCGCCGCAAGGCGGGATGGACTTGCTGAGGCAGTAACTACCAGGTCGTATCCCCCAGTAACAACTCGACCTCTCTGGCAGCTTATATAGTGTGGTACACAGGGAGCAGGCAAGAGTGTAGTCGGACGTAGCAGAGGTCAGCAAGGGTTCACAGGCGAGTATACGGTAGCAATGGGTATGGCAACTGGCAAGGCAATATCACAGTAGGGAACGCTTTCTCAAAGGCACAAGGCACAAAGATCAGGCAAGGGCAGGAAGGGGCAGGTGCCTTTTATTGGGAAGGACCAGTGGAAGGTGAGGAACCAGCGCACCAATTACCGGTGCGCTGGCCCTTTAAATTTACTGAAGCCGGCGCTCGCGCGCCCTAGAGAGCGGGGCCGCACGGGGAGCAGGTAAGGCGAACAGGGACGCGGCGCGTGAGCGGGGACCAGCCGCCACGCTAGCCGCGTTTCTGCCACTGTGAGACCTGCGCTCCTGGTCAGTACGTCTGACCGGGAGACGCCGAGGCCCCGGAGCAGAGGACAGAGGCAGCGGGTGCTCTGGTCCAGAGGTGAAGACCGGAGAGCTCGCTGTGACACTCACCATATTTCTCTTTTGCCACGATGAGTCACCTGTTAGTACACAGAAGGGTATATTGGCTTGCCCAATGCTCTCTACCAATAAGGTTAGCTACTAGGGTCTATGGGCTACACGCTACTTACCCCTAGAACACAACAGTATAACCTACCTAGGTTACCTTTAGAAATACGTGTTTAATTTTAAGCTCGCAAGAGCATCTACTGGCCAGGTAGAGCATCTCACACATGTAATACAGAGAAGAGAAATATGAGTGTACCTAACAGTGGCAGGAATTGGGTATCAATAGGCTACAATTCCTAAGTGTTTCTTGAATGTGAGATATATTTTTGTTTTTGTGTATGTACTGGAGAAGAATGAGGTAGTACATTTAAGTGAGCAATTTGGTGTACTGAAAAGATATAGGAAGCACGTTGAAGTGAGTTATTGAAGGTACTATGTGTGCAGGTACTGAATGTGAATCTTGGTACCTTAAGGGTAGTTTACCTTGTGTAGTCCTTTGAGACCGCCACAACACCACCTCTGAGTCATCAGAAGTCTCTTCACTTGATGATTCTGCAGGAGCTTCAGTCCCCGAGGGACCAGCTGGAGGGCTGGAAACAGAAACAACATCTTCGGTTGGACTGGAAGATTCTCTGAAGTCAGGTGGAGAAGGTGCATCAAGACTTGGAGCAGTCACAGGAGCAGGACTGATGTTTGGTGCAACAACCAATGGTGGTTGACAGGGAGAAACAGCTACTGGCAACTGGCTGGGTGGAACGGCTACTGGCAACTGACTGTGTGGAGCAACCAGTGGCAGCTGGCTGGGTGGAGCTGGAAACGACATACCCCAATACATGGTAGGCTGATGAGAGGGGAACAAAGGAATGTCCATAGTGGGATGAATTCCCTCTCCCGGCACGTATTCTCTCACTGGCCTTGCTGGAGGTGGAGTAGGCGGAGTAGGTGGAGGTGGTCCAAGCACATCTTCTTTCAGGCACACTTTTATTCTGTTTCTGTGGACCACCTGCGGCTCGAACCCTTCTTTCTGTATCTCATATACATCTATTTCAGGGTAAGGGATCGCAGTAATGGTATAGGGTTCCATTTCCCACAACGAATCCAATTTATGGGTCCTAGGAAATTTTCGGAGCCACACCTTATCTCCAAGCTGTAAGGGCTAAGCTGAAGCATGCCGATTATAATCTCTCTGCTGGCGTCCATGGACTTTGCCCATTTTCTTCTCAACAATGTTTTTTGGCCTCCTCTATCCTCGGTTGATGCTCTGACACCCAACCTTGGAAGACCTGAGGGGAATTGTTGAAAGGGGCCTGCAGCCCAAAGGTCCGATCCTTTGGCAATTGGCTGTGTCGGCCCATCATCAGGAAAAAAGGCGTGTACCCAGTAGAACAGTGAACAGTGTTGATGTAAATTTCCAGGAGTTAAGGCAACAACCGGGGCCATTCTTCGTGCTTTGAGACAGAGGCAGCTCTGAGTATTTGGATGAACACTTGATTGATCCTCTCGCAGAGCCCATTTCCCTGGGGATGGCAGGCCATTGTCTGGAGCTTCTTGCAGTCATGCAACTGGCAAAGTTCTTGGAACAATTGAGCATCAAAGGCGGTTCCCCGATCCGTGAGGACCGATTCGGGACACCCCAGGGGTTGGATCCAGTGTCTGTAGAAGAGTTGGGCAGCCGTCTTGGCAGTAGGGTCCTTGACAGGGACCACGACCACCCACTTAGAGTAATGGTCCACCATGGTCAGGGCGTAGCAGTAGCAAGACCGAGTGGGGGCCAACTTCACATGATCCAGGGCAACAATCTGATTCAGTCTTTCTGTACAGATGGGATGTAAAGGGGCCCTTGCGTCCCTCCGGGAATTCTTGATAACATTGCACATGGAGCATGCGGCGCACCACTTCTCAATGTCCCGCATCCCTATCCAGTAAAATCTTCTTCTGACAGTGGCCTCAGTCTTATGGACACCGAAATGCCCAGACTTTTCATGATAGGCATTCAGGACCATAGCTGCATCTCTTCTAGGGACCAAGATCTGATGTATGCGATCCCCTGAAACTGGGTCCAGAGAACTTCGGTATATCAACCCCTTGTGCAGGAACAGGCGATTCCTCTGTCGCCACAGCCGTTTCAATTCAAAGTCCCCTTGTGACTTGTGAAGCTGAGTGGGCACTTTCTTGTGGAGGCAATAGTCTAAGAGGTCCCCGATAACCCGGCTTTCATCCTGAAGTGTTTTCCACGTGGATAAATCTTCAGGGACTTTGAGAGATTCGGGTTCATCACCCTCCTGGGCAGTTAGAGCACTCTGGCTCGCGAACCTTCGGTAGAAAGGAGGCATCTCCACATCTTCCCATACATCATCGGCAGGAGGTGCTTCCCCCGGGGCCATACGAGAAAGTACATCCGCTTTAACGTTAGTTTTTCCGCTGCGGTACTTGATGTTGAAATCATAGTTGGCCAATCGGGAGGCCCAACGTTGTTCAAGAGCCCTCAACTTAGCAGTGTTCAAATGGGCCAAGGGGTTGTTATCAGTGTAGACCGTGAAGGGAGTAGCAGCCAGATAGTCTTTAAACTTCTCCGTAATGGCCCAGACCAAGGCCAGGAGCTCCAATTTGAAGGAGCTGTAGTTTGCGTCATTCCTTTCAGCACCTCGGAGGTGTCGGCTGGTGTAGGCAATTACTCTCTCTTTGCCATCTTGTACCTGAGATAAGACTGCTCCCAGACCTTCGAAGCTAGCGTCTGTATATAGACGGAATGGCAGGCTGTAGTCAGGATACGCCAGAATAGGGGGTTCCGTGATGAGGTATTTCAGGGCTCGGAAGGCATTTTCTCGATCTTCGGCCCACTGTATGGGTAACCTCCCATTACAATTCTCCCGGGCAGTGCCTCTCAGTAACTCGGTCAAGGGTTCAGCAATTTGGGCGAAGTGGGGAATGAAGCGTCAGTAATTACCAGCAAACCCCAGGAAACTTAGGACATCTCGCACCATCTTGGGTGTAGGCCACTCTCTTACAGCACTCACTTTATCCGGATCGGGCTGGACTCCTTGGGCACGGATGACATGTCCCAGGTAGTGTACTTGCGGCTTCAGCAGATGACACTTGGAGGGTTTAACCTTGAGTCCATGTTGAATAAGGACTTGGAAAACTTCTTTCAGGTGGTCCAGATGTTCCTGATACGTCCGGGAATAGACAATGACGTCGTCTAAATACAACAGGACACTCTGGAAGTTGAGATGTCCTACACATCGCTCCATTAAGCGTTGAAAAGTAGCCGGTGCATTGCACAGTTCAAAGGGCATACTTTTGAACTCAAAGAGTCCCATGGGGGTCACAAATGCTATTCCGTTCAATTTCCGGTAGTCTACACAAAATGGATAGTCCCATCCTTTTTCTTCACAAGGACCAAAGGTGCTGCCCACGGACTCTGGCTTTCTTGGATAACATCAGCCTCTTTAATTTCCACGAGCATCTTCTTTATGGTCTGATACATCTAGGAGCCACGGGGCGATGCCTCTCCTTAATGGGTGGACTGTCCCCAGTGAGAATCCGATGTTTGATCATCGTGGTCCTGCTAAAGTCTGTGGGGAACTTGCTGAAAGCTTCTTGATATTGTTTAGCTACCTGGATGACTCCTTCCACCTGTTCTCTGACGGTGTCTTCGTTCCCTATTTGCAGTTAGACCCAGTAAGGTTCTGCTGGATTTTGATCAGGTCCTCGTTGGGCCACTTGTGACTTCGAGACCACATCTCTTGCGTCTAAATGGTGCACCAAATAACTGTCTCCGTTTGTGGCTGCAGAGTAACAGCACGTATGTCTTGAATCCTGACTCGACAGATTTCTCCTTGATGATTCACAAACTTCTGTTCTGCTTGGAGTATTTTGAGGTGGTGTTGTGCAGCTTGCCGGCCTGGAGGTGACAAGTGAGGGAGAGATGCATGCAGTGAACAGACAATATCATCAAAACAGTGCCTCATGATGTTCATTCCTAAGATGAAGTCAGCTGCCCCTTCATCCCTAACACTGGTGACAATCACACCCTGCCTTTCTAACACATGCTCTCCCACCTTCACCGTGGGCTCCCAGTAGCCATGCCTGGGTACTGGTTTCCCGTTCCCAGCAATTACTCTAAACTCCGCTTCCTTAGGCTCACACAACTTTTCTGGACCCCAATACTTATAGAAAACTCCCTGCGGAATAGTGGACACCTGAGACCCCGTATCTATTAGAGCTTGCAACCGGATACCTTCAACTATCACCTGTATATAAGGGCAAGGAGCAACATACATAGACAGTCCTTTCTTGTAAAAAAAATCATGAGGAAGAAATTATAGACGGGGATCAGGTAAAAGCAAATATATTGAACAAATTCTTCTCCGCTGTATTCACTGAGGAAAATTAAATGCCAGGTGAAATACAGCGAGATAAGGTAAACACCCCAGTACAGGTCACCTGTCTAACCCAGGAAGAAGTACAGTGCCGCATACAAAAAATCTAAATAGACAAATCACCAGGTCCAGATGGCATTCACCCCCGTGCTCTAAAGGAATTAAGTAATGTAATAGACAGACCCTTATTATTCACCCCTTAAGGACTCAGCGTTTTTCCGTTTTTGCATTTTAATTTTTTCCTCATCCCCTTCTAGAAATCATAATGCTTTCAATTTGGCACATAAAATTCCATATGATGGCTTATTTTTTGCACCACCAATTCTACTTTGCAGTGACATTAGTCATTTTACCCAAAAATCCACTGCGAAATGGAAAAAAAATTCATTGTGTGACAAAATTTAAGAAAATATGTAATTTTGTAAATTTGGGGGCTTCTGTTTGTACACAGTGCATTTTTCGGTAAAAATAACACCTTATCTTTATTCTGTAGGTCCATATGGTTAAAATGTTACCCTACTTATATTGGTTTGATTTTGTTGTACTTCTGAAAAAAATCATAACTACATGCAGGAAAATGTATACGTTAAAAATTCTCATCTTCTGACCCCTATAACTTTTTAATTTTTCCGCGTACGGGCCGATATGAGGGCTAACTTTTTTGTGCCGTGTTCTGAGGTTTTTATTGGTACCATTTTTGTATTGATCGGACTTTTTATTCATTTTTTCATGATATAAAAATTGACCAAAAATACGCTTATTTGGACTTTTGAATTTTTTTGCGCATACGCCATTGACCGTGCAGTTTAATCAATGATATATTCTTATAGTTCAGACATTTCCGCACACGGCGATACCACATATGTTTATTTTTATTTACACAGTTATTGTTTTTTTTTTAATGGGAAAAGGGGAGTGATTCAAACTTTTATTAGGGAAGGGGTTAAATGACCATTATTAACTTTTTTTTCACTTTTTTTTGCAGTGTTATAGCTCCCATAGGGGGAGCACACACTGATCTTTTACACTGATCCCTGCAAAGCCATAGCTTTGCATGGATCAGCGTTATAGGGGGTTTATTGCTCAAGCCTGTAGCTCAGGCTTGGAGCAATCAAATGCTGATCGGACGCGATGGAGCAAGGTAAGGGGATCTCTGCTCGCATCCTAGCTGATCGGAACATCGCGATTTTATCACGATAGTCCCGATCAGCCCGACTGAGCTGCTGGGAAGCTTTTACTTTCGTTTTAGACGCGGCAATCAACTTTGATCACCGAGTCTAAAGGGTTAATAGCGCATGGCACAACGATCGGTGCGGCGCGCTATTAGCCCAGGGTCCCGGCTATCATAAGCCGCGGGGACCGACCCGGTATGATGCGGGGTCATGGAGGTACCCTGTTTTAAATACCGGGAACGGGCGTAGGGCGTACAGGTACGCCCTGCGTCCTTAAGAGGTTAATATTCAGGGAGTCTATAGTGACAGGGACTGTTCCCCAGGACTGGCGCATGGCAAATCTGGTGCCAATATTTAAAAATGGATCAAAAGGTGACCCCGGGAATTATAGACCTGTTAGTTTAACCTCCGTTGTATGTTAATTGTTTGAGGGTTTTCTAAGAGATGCTATTTTGGAGTATCTTGATAAAAATAAATGTATGACTTCATATCAGCATGGCTTTATGAGGGATCGGTCCTGTCAAACTAACCTGATCAGCTTTTATGAGGAGGTGGGCTCCAGACTGGACCAGGGGCAATCGCTGGATGTCGTATATCTGGATTTTTCCAAGTGACTGGCTCAGTGATAGGAAACAGAGGTTGTTGTTAATGGTACTTATTCTGATTGGGTGACTGATACTAGTGGGGTACCACAGGGGTCAATCTTGTGTCCTGTTCTATTTAACATATTCATTAATGACCTTGTAGAGGGGTTGAAGAGTAAAATAGCAATCTTTGCAGATGATACCACACTATGTAAAGCAGTAAACACTATAGAGGACAGTGCACTGTTACAAATGGATCTGGATAGGTTGGAGGTTTGGGCTGAGAAGTGGCACATGAGGTTCAACACTGATAAATGTAAGATAATGCACATGGGGATGAAAAATCCGGGCTGGGATTATGTATTAAATGGGAGAACACTTGGGACGACTGATGTGAAAAAGGACTTGGGAGTCTTAGTTAATAGTAAATGTACCTGTAGTGACTAGTGTCGGGCAGCTGTTGCCAAGGCAAATAAAATCATGGGGTGCATCAATAGGGGCATAGATGCCCACGACAAGGAAATAATTCTACCGCTGTACAAATCACTAATCTGACCATACATGGAATACTGTGTACAGTACTGGGCACCATTGTACAAGAAATATATAGTGGAGCTGGAGAGGGTTCAAAGACGGGCAACCAGAGTCATACGGGGAATGGGAGGACTACAGTACCCAGAAAGATTATCAGAATTGTTTAGAAAAAAGAAGGCTTAGGGGAGACCTAATAACTATGTATAAATATATCGGGGGCAGTACAGAGATCTCTCCCTTGATCAATTTATACCCAGGACTGTATCTATAACAAGGGGGCATCCTCTACGTCTTGCGGAAAGAAGGTTGCTACACCAGCACAGACGGGGGTTCTTTACTGTAAGAGCAGTGGGACTATGGAACTCTCTGCCAGATGGTCATCATGGTGAACTCTGTAAAAGAGTTCAAAAGGGGCCTGGATGCATTTTTGGAGAGTTATAACATTGCTGCTTATGGATTCTAGATTTACAGGGACATAAGGTTGATCCGGGGATTTATTCTGACTGCCATATTCGGAGTTGGGAAGGAATTTTTACCTCTAAGATGAGGGGTTTTTGCCTTACTCTGGATGAACTCAGTAGGGACTCTTTAGGGTTATAGGTTGAACTTGATGGACTCTGGTCTTTTTTCAAACTTATAAACTATGTTACTATTTTACTAAGGAGGAGGGGGAATTCCCTTGTTGTCCTCAAGTATTATGTGGGAATTTCCTCCCTCCCTCCTAAGGCTGGGTTCACACCACATTTTGTTAAATACGGTTCCCGTATACGGCTGGGAGGAGGGGGCGGGGCTTATCGCGACGCCCGCACTCAGCCGTATTCGGCAACCGTATTTAATGCATGTCTATGAACCGACCGGAGTGAACCGCAGCCTTTTTTTGTATGGAGCATTTTTTCACCCAAATATGTACCCATTTTTAATCAATGTATATCACAAATATACATATAATGTTATCAGTATTAAAAAGTTTGGCAAATGACATTGCCTATTTCATTTCCAAATTTCAGTTTTTTCTTTACTAAATTGGATATTAAAACTCAGTTCTGCTTTATTACAGAACTATGAGACAAGAGATCACCAATTACACAGTACATACTGATGGAGTTTTCCTGTTTCGTATGACAAATTGTTCCGTTAATGAGCACTTTCTTTCCTAGTCCTGATCATAGCCAACAAGTCGGAAGAGAAGAGAGTAAATGAACGTTGTGTTCCCCGAAATTGTTATATAAGAAATAATCAGAGCATATCAGATACTGTTTTAATAGCTGACTGATCTGATTCTACAGCTCATAGATGGGTTTTTTTCTACACACTTTAGTTTGTATTGTTCCTCATAGAAAACTGTGTTATCATCATGTAAAATATAATTTTACATTAATTGTGTATATTAAAAAGTAATACAATTCCTTTTCTAGTTTTCCTTGTATTGTCTTCCACAGTATGATGTTCTTTCTGCTGTTTAATTAAATGTGCAAATGTTTTCCTGAGGTTGCTATCTTTCCTCGCACTATTATAAATGCTGCCCTAGAGAGTCTCAACGGCTTTTGGCAAAGTTATTCTACGTAAACCAGCAAGTGCTGGCCTTGGGCCACTACATGTGATCTAGCTGTATTGTCTTCGACATGGTTAGTTTACAGTAGAGCTATTCTTACGCTTGACTACCAGCTGTTCTCATGCATAACCTAACCAATTTATCCACTCACAAGAGCCTAGTCAAGATTGGACAATAATGCATTTTACACTATAAACCCTAATCACAATGTCCCTGTAAATAAAAGTAAATATGGAACAAACAACTTAGGTTTAATACATAATGAAATATACAATTACTGGTTAATGAAACAACATTTTGTATTTAAAGACTTTGTCTTGTTTAAAAAGGCCAATTATCTACATAGCACATTAGGATAATAGAGAGGCATACTATGATCAGGATCCTCATCTCCTACCCATTGATTTTAAATGGCATTGTGTAATGCTTAAAGGGGTCATCCACCACAAGGTGATTTTAGTATGTACCTGCCAGACAGTAATGGACATGCTTAGGAAAGATCTGTGCCTTGGGGCTAAACGGCTATGTTGTGAGATTACCATAACACTGTGGCTATTTTTTGTGAACTGGGTATTTCCTGTTTGAGTTTCCTTTTTCAACTACAAACCCTATAGTTCCTTGTTTGTAAGTGTGAGGTCACTTTCCTCCCTCCCACACTTTAGCTACCTCACCCATTAAGCCCCCATGATGCCAGAATAGTAAAAAAAAAAGACATGGCACACTATTTTTCAAAACTACACCCCTCAAGGAACATAACAAGGGGTATTGTGAGTCTTAACACCCCACAGGTGATTGACAAACTTTTGTTAAAATGGACGTAAAAAAAAAAATTTCAATAAAATGCTGCTATTACCACAAATTTTTCATTTTCACAAGGGCTAATAGGAGAAAAAGCCCCCAAAGATGTGTAACCGCATTTCTTCTGAGTATGGAAATACCTCTTATGTGGATGTTAAGTGCTCTGCAGGCGAATTGCAACGAGAAGAGAAGGAGCGTCATCGGGCTTTTGGAGAGAGAATTTTGTTAGAATGCAAGTCGGGGGCCATGTGCGTTTACAAAGCCCCCATGGTGCCAGAACAGTGGACTCCCCCCCCACATGTGACCCCATTTTGTAAACTACTCCTCTCACGAAATGTAATAAGGGGTGCAGTGAGCATTTACACCCCACTGCCGTTTGACAGAACTTTGAAACAGTGGGCTGTGCAAATGAAAACTTTTTTTTTATTTTTATGGATGACTGTTCAAAAAATCTGTCAGACAACTGTGGGGTGTAAATGCTCACTGCACCCCTTGTTACATTCTGTGAGGGGTGTAGTTTCCAAAATGGGGTCACATGTGGGTGTTTTTATTTTGTGTTCATGTCAGAACTGCTGTAACAGCCACCTCCGTGCAAATCACTAATTTAGACCTCAAATGTACATGGCACTCTCTCACTCCTGATCCTTGTTGTGTGCCCACAGAGCATTTTACATCCACATATGGGGTATTTCTGTACTCGGAAGAAATTGTGTAGCCCCCTAACTTTTCCTTTTCATAAGGGGTAAAAGGAAAAAATCCCCCCAAAATTTGTAAAGCAATTTCTCCCGAGTACGGAAATACCCCATATGTGACCCTAAACTGTTGCCTTGAAATACGAAAGGGCTCTGAAGTGAGAGAGCGCCATGCACATTTGAGGCCTAAATTAGGAATTTGCAATAGGGGTGGACCCAGATTCAAGGATGGCGCTTGTCTCCACCAAATCCCTATGGCAGTGTTTCCCAAACAGGGTGCCTCCAGCTGTTACAAAACTCCCAGCCTGCCAGGACAGTCATGGCTGTCCGGCAATACTGTGAGTTGTTGTTTTGCAACAGCTGGAGGCTCCGCTTAGGAAACACTGCAGTATGAGATGTTTTTCATTTTTATTGGGGGGGCCAGTGTAAGAGGGTGTATATGTAGTGTTTTACTTTTAATTTTGTGTTAGTATAGTGTAGTGTTTTTAGGGTAAATTCACATGGGCGGGGGTTCACAGTGAGTTTTCCGCAGGGAGTTTGAGCTGCGGTGGAAAATTTGCCACAGCTCAAACTTGTAGAAGGAAACTCACTGTAACATTTACATTTACATGGTTGGGCGGGGGGGGGGGGGGGAGGCAAACCTTCAGCTGTTGCAAAACTACAACTCCCAGAATGCACTGACAGACCGTACATGCTGGGAGCTGTAGTTTTGCAACAGCTGTAGGCACACTGGTGGGGAACCACAGAGTTAGGGAACAAACTGTAGCTCAGTGATTCCCACCTGTGTGCCTCCAGCTGTTGCAAACCTACAACTCCCAGCATGTATGGTCTGTCATTGTATTCTGGGAGTTGTAGTTTTGCAACTGCTGGAGGCACACAGCTTGGAATCACTGAGTTAGGAAACAGACTCTAGCTCAGTGTTTCCCAACCAGTGTGCCTACAGCTGTTTCAAAACTACAACTCCCAACATGCACTGACAGCCGAAAGGCACGCTAGGAGTTGTAGTTATGCAACAACTGGGACTCCAAACTGTAGCCCTCCAAATGTTGCCAAATTACAAATCCAAGCATGCCCAGACTGTCCTGGCATGCTGGGAGTTGTAGTTCTGCAACATCTGAAGGGCCAGATATTGCAGAACTACACTGCCCAGCATCCCTGGCTGTCTGGGCATGCTGGGAATTTCAGTTTTGCAACATCTGGAGGACCACAGTTAGGAGACCACTACACAGGGGTCTCCAAACTGTGGCCCTCCAGATGTTGCAAAAACATGCTGGGAGTTGTAGTTTTGCAACTTTTAGAAGGCCACAGTGAAGATCACTTACCAGCGATCTTTACTGCAGCCTCCTCCACCGCCGCACTTTCCGACTGCATTCCTCCTGCCGCGCTCGATGTCTCCGCCGCTGCTCCTTGCCGCCCCCGCTGCTCTACCAGTAAGCCGCGCACGATGTCTCTGCTGCTGCTGATCCCCCAGTAGGCCGGCCATGCTCCCCCCCCACTCTGCATGTTTGTAGTGATGCATTTTCAAGAAAAGTTGTCGATACAACTTAGGGTGCATTCACATCAGGTTTTTGCTATACGGTTACCATATACGGGTTTCTTGTTGAAAACCACATAGTGTACAGCAAATTGTATTTATTGGCTTACCATACAAAAACTTATACAACTAGATGTATCCGATTGGGTAGGTTTTTGTACTTGTACGGTTTTGTGCATTTTTTGTCAGTGCACAAAACTGTAGTTAACCATGGTTTTGTGCATGGTTCTGTCCTGTTTTTTTATACTTTACACCACAGCCCCACAGCCGCCTGGGACTCCTGTGGACGGGTGATGTACAGGAACCATCCCTCAGTGCTGTGGTACTACAACTACTCCCATCATGGAACAGACTGTTCCATGATGGGAATAGTAGTACCCCCAGCTGCGGTAGGCTGGAGATAGCTGTGATGACTCTGCAGAACGGCTTTGTACTACTGCTCCCATCATGGAGTCTTTTCCATGTTGGGAGTAGTAGTACAGGGGCTGAAAGACTGATCGCACCGACACTCCTGAGACCTGCTGCGATCCTAACTTTTAAACCTGTGAAGTGAACGGCACGCGATTACGCTCCCCAGCCGACCGGTGAGCACTGCTCTGTAACTTCATCTTCCCCGTCGGAAGCCCTGATTGGTTGACACCATACATTTCAGTACCTTGTTTTATTATGCACCGTTATAATTCATAGTTTTTTAAAGTTAAAGTTATGGAATATGGAAGAATATTGTTAGCACGACAGGAGAAATTCAAAGTTTCCTTTTTTTTTTTTTATATAATTAAATTGTGGAGCATTACTTCTTTCATGTGATTACTATTGTATCGGTATTAGTATGAAATTAACAGAGAGGTTTAAACTACAAATATATATTATATAAAATATCTCATTTTTCTCTTTGAAGTTAATTTGAGTTTTCTATGTTGCAATCAGGAAATTAGTTAAAAGGAAAAAAGGAGAATGTTCCACACATAAATAGAAAAAATCCATCAGGAAAGGACCTAAATTCATTTGTATATACCTACAGGAGACACATGTCTGTGGCAGATGCTTTGAAGTTGGAGCTGCAAGGCAAGTTAAATGCTAAATTTGTTTCCTCAACTTCCATGTAACCTGATATTAACTGTCAAAAGATTGACATTTTGGGCAGGCTAAAATAATACATCAGAAACAGCAACTTTTAATGCCACCGAAGTTGTAATTAGCTGTGACTGCTAGAAATGATCGTCACTTGGCTATAAAGCAAACAGAATTCTAATGTTACCAAGAAATGTGCGACCACCGTATCTGCTTCTACTGCCCAGTGGAATTTCCAGGAAATCTGTTATCTTTCTGAATATTCATTGAGCTCAGCAGGTTCTTTTGCAATGATGTTTTTCCAAATGAGAGGTGTTCTTGCATTGGGATTTATTGGCTCTGTGATTGAAAACAAAAGCTGTTTTGTTTTAAATAAATAATATATAATAAAAATGGCGAGCCTCAACAGGGAACATTACCGGTATGCAGAAGGATTCTCCACGACGCTAACATGTTGCCATCTGGGATTTTATCATTTGCAAACTGATAATCAAATGTTAATTTTCCTAGCGTCTGTCATCATATTATCATAAGACATTTCTCCTTTATTGAGAAGAGTTGGAGTCAGGGTGCAAATATGCTGCTGCGAGTCACAAATTATGTTGTGAGGTTGTGTTTGTACACATCTGCAGAGTTATGAGCTCTATTGTGAGGCAATTGTGGAAAATTAAAGAAGTTAACCTGAGCCAATATAAACCTAATTGCAATTGGATTGCAGCTGTCACTTGCACAAAATGGAAGCAGTTGCTCTGAAGAGTGAATCGGTGCTGGTGGGATTTATTTAGCAGCTTACACGTAAAGAAACAATTAATTCAGTGAAGCACTGCAATGCTTTTAAAGCGTACCTGTGCTCTCAAATGATTTTTAAATACACTCACGCTGATTTAAGTGCTCTCCCTGGTACCCAGAGCCCTTTACATATACCGCACAGCTTTTTGTTAGTCTCTATTTCAGGGGGCGGGACCAGGGCTCTGCTGTTTACCAGCAGTACTCACACAGGCACTTCCTTTCCCTTACTTGTCTGGCCACTCACAGGACAGCACTTACTCTTCTTTGCTATGCCATAGTGGTGGAGAAGTGCAATAGAATGAATAGGTTAGCACTGTTCTTGTTAGATACTTTACCAGTGTAATACTATAGATTGCATGTAGGGGGAGAAGGGGGTTACTGACACACTGTGCTTACAAGATGCTATATGAGCAGAAAGATAAAAACAGCAGCAACACAGCAAGGAAGAGGTTACACTATGCACTGCTTAACTACTACTGATAACGATAATAAGCCTGCAAACTAAAGGTGGGGGGCCGGTGAGGAGAAGATTACATTCAGAAAGCAAAATTGTGTGCATACAGCAGTACCTACAAAGGGAACAGCCACCCAGAACTTTATGAATTGTGACATATGAGATGAAAGCCTTAATTTATCTTTTATTTACAGTGTAAATACTCTGGAGGAGATGGACAGGCTCAAGCTCTCTTTTCCCCTACACATGGCTCTAGCTAAGCCCACCCCTCTTCCTGTGTTCTGTCCAGATCTAGCTGTTACAAGATACAGACTGTGCCTAACAACATGTAGTAGACAGCTGATTGCAGGGAAGTGAGACACCTAGTGGCCAGCACTTTATGGCTTTTTTTTTAATGGGACAATATTACAAAATACTTGCATATTATCCAATTAGAACCTGCAAGGGGTCAGGGATCTCCCAGCATGAAATAAACAAAAATATAAGTATGAACTTAAATAGGAGGAGAGTGCCTAATACTTAACTTTTAATAAGATCTCATAAAAATGACACCAATTAGTGCGCAAAATATCCTCTCACCAAAAAAAAAAAAAATTATTATTTAAAACTGACCAGGTTTGTCAGTAATCAAATAGGTCGTTGCCTATAGCAACCTATACATAAGCATTAGGTAGATCTCATTAATCGACCAATTCAGACGACTTAGATCACCAACATATATTGCTTCACTTGCCCTGACAGTCGGTCTCAATATCAATAATTCTTGAGATCACTGTTACTTCAGGTAACAACACAAAGCTTTTCAGTATGTGTTAGAGATTATCCAAAAGGTCTATATTAACCTCTTAGACACATCCGTCCCAGAGGTAAGGTAATACAACCATTCAATCCTATAAATCAGTCATCCATTTAAAGCTGTATGCTCACAGGTGTGAGCAATATTTAGATGAATGTGGATTTAATAATTATCTCATATAAACTCTCAACGCGTTTCTATCACAATTATGTGACGTCCTCAGGAGAGATAGATATATACAACTATCAAGTTTATAGTATGCAAAATATATAGGTAAATATTCTTATTTGGACACAGGCATATAGGTCACAAAGTCCAGCAGGGGCCACGTCTCCTTCATACAGGTCCGTTCCCCACAGTTTAGTTTCGATTCCTTTAGCCTGGTCAGGATCCTTGGACGGAGCAACACCCGCAGGGAGCCGGCTTGTTTCTGCGGCTTCCTGTGCCACGGAGGCACAGGAAGCCGCAGAAACAAGCCGGCTCCCTGCGGGTGTTGCTCCGTCCAAGGATCCTGACCAGGCTAAAGGAATCGAAACTAAACTGTGGGGAACGGACCTGTATGAAGGAGACGTGGCCCCTGCTGGACTTTTTGACCTATATGCCTGTGTCCAAATAAGAATATTTACCTATATATTTTGCATACTATAAACTTGATAGTTGTATATATCTATCTCTCCTGAGGACATCACATAATTGTGATAGAAACGCGTTGAGAGTTTATATGAGATAATTATTAAATCCACATTCATCTAAATATTGCTCACACCTGTGAGCATACAGCTTTAAATGGATGACTGATTTATAGGATTGAATGGTTGTATTACCTTACCTCTGGGACGGATGTGTCTAAGAGGTTAATATAGACCTTTTGGATAATCTCTAACACATACTGAAAAGCTTTGTGTTGTTACCTGAAGTAACAGTGATCTCAAGAATTATTGATATTGAGACCGACTGTCAGGGCAAGTGAAGCAATATATGTTGGTGATCTAAGTCGTCTAAATTGGTCGATTAATGAGATCTACCTAATGCTTATGTATAGGTTGCTATAGGCAACGACCTATTTGATTACTGACAAACCTGGTCAGTTTTAAATAATTTTTTTTTTTTTTTTTTTTGGTGAGAGGATATTTTGTGCACTAATTGGTGTCATTTTTTATGAGATTTTATTAAAAGTTAAGTATTAGGCACTCTCCTCCTATTTAAGTTCATACTTATATTTTTGTTTCTTTTTTTTAATGGGGTCATAAGGGGGTCATTTGTGATAGATAAAGTGATATAAAAATATGTTAGTATAGGCTATTAAATAAAGGTAGGTTGTTTGAAATAGCAGTGACCATCTAACTAAATATGCTGCACTCTAATTACCTTAGAATGGAAATATGTGATATTATGAATTTTTGTTAAATAGATTTAATATAAGTCCATAAATGAGAAATAATGTGTATGGTCTTCAAACCTTTTGGAGCAGTTGCTTCCCTTTGCCTCTAATGGTCTGCTTCGCTGAAGGGTTGGCTTTTTTCTGGTGCAACAAAGTTACTACTGGAGCATTTTCTATAGATAGTCAACTCCACTGTCTTCTTTGGCTACTTTCACAGCACTGCAAATGCTGCTGCTTTCCACACAGCAGACTTAGCTTGCTCCTGTTCTGTGTATAATTAGTGTGACTGGCATTTCTGCCTGCCCTTTGTCTTGTTTCCCTTGATGCCAGCTGCTATACTGACAACTTCATGGAGGCAGCGTTCATGCGCAAGTCCATTCTCCATTCTGAGGTGAGATAGTGGTTGGACCCACCATGATCAGACACGTATCCTCTTTCTTATAGATAGGAGATAAGTCTTATATATTGGAATACCCCATCAATCTATGTGGTCTAACTAGGGGGACTAAGGAGAGGGTAGGTGGGCAGATAGGAATGGGAGCTTTTTCCTTTTTTGTATTCTGTCTGATAATTTGATATGCATGTAATCTAATAGAATATTAAAGCCTTGGGAGCTAAAATGAAGAAAGTCGCTGTATTCAATCTAATCCAAAATGATCTTCCAGCAATCATTTGTCTCCAGGAGACTCACTTCATGAAACAAACTGTAAATTATTCTACAGATCATGCATTTCCCTGTCTTTCCAATTAATCTATGCAGCTTTTTCTCAGAGTGATAGCATTCTGATCCCTAAAAGTTTAAAATGAACAATTTTTATGTAAAAATTTACTGTGAGGGTATAGACAGAGGCGTAACTATAGGGGGTGAACTAGTGGTCACATCGGGGACCTGGTGTCTAAGGGGGCCCGACGGCTCATTGTCCCCATAAGAGACCAGTATTATAAATGGCACATGGGGCACTGTTGCAGACTTTGCATTGGGGCCAAGAAGCTAAACGTTATGCCTCTGGGTGTAGATATACTCAGGGGTCAAGTCCTGGAAAAAAAAAGTGTGGGAACTCACCCAAGATTTCTAATACACCCCCCCCCCCTGCCCCCCACCCCCAGTTTAAGCAAAAAAAAAAATATAAAAATGAAAATGTCCAAGCTAAAACTTGACATCCTGCATGGTTCCAGGATTCTTACAGGCCACAGGCATACAGCTGCCTACGGAGTATAAGAGTGATACACTGTAACAAACCTCCTCCTCATGTAATCTCCTTACTACTGGGGTGACACACTGTAACAAACCCTCTCCTCATGTAATCTCCTTACTACTGGGGTGACACACTTTAACAAACCTCCTCCTCATATAATTTCCTTACTACTGGGGTGACACACTGTAACAAACCCCCTCCTCATGTAATCTCCTTACTACTGTGGTGACACACTGTAACAAACCCCCTCCTCATGTAATCTCCTTACTACTGTGGTGACACACTGTAACAAACCCTCTCCTCATGTAATCTCCTTACTACTGGGGTGACACACTGTAACAAACCTCCTCCTCATGCCCTTACTACTGGGGTCATACACTGTAACAAACCTCCTCCTCATGTAATCTTACTACTGGGGTGACACACTGTAACAAACCTCCTCCTCATGTAATCCCCTTACTATTGGGGTGACACACTGTAACGAACCTCCTCATCATGTACTCTTCTTACTACTGGGGTGACACACTGTAACAAACCTCCTCCTCATGTAATCCCCTTACTATTGGGGTGACACACTGTAACAAACCCCCTCCTCATGTAATCTCCTTACTACTGGGGTGACACACTGTAACAAACCTCCTCCTCATGTAATCTCCTTACCACTGGGGTGACACATTGTAACAAACCTCCTCCTCATGTAATCCCCTTACTACTGGGGTGACACACTGTAACAAACCTCCTCCTCATGTAATCTTCTTACTACTGGGGTGACACACTGTAACAAACCTCCTCCTCATGTAATAACCTTGCTACTGGGGTGACACACTGTAACACACCCCCTCCTCATGTAATCTCCTTACTACTGGGGTGACACACTGTAACAAACCCTCTCCTCATGTAATCTCCTTACTACTGGGGTGACACACTTTAACAAACCTCCTCCTCATATAATTTCCTTACTACTGGGGTGACACACTGTAACAAACCCCCTCCTCATGTAATCTCCTTACTACTGTGGTGACACACTGTAACAAACCCCCTCCTCATGTAATCTCCTTACTACTGTGGTGACACACTGTAACAAACCCTCTCCTCATGTAATCTCCTTACTACTGGGGTGACACACTGTAACAAACCCCCTCCTCATGTAATCTCCTTACTACTGGTATGTACTATGAGAAACCAGTGATCAATGATGAAGATCAGTGTGTGCAGTGTTATAGGTCCCTATGGGACATATAACACTGCAAAAAAAAGTGAGAAAAAAAAGTGAATGAATATCATTTAACCCCTCCCCTATTAAAAGTTTGAATCACCCCCCTTTTCCCATAAAAAAAAAAAAAAACACAGTGTAAATAAAAATAAAAATAAACATATATGGTATCACCGCGTGCGGAAATGTCCGAATTATAAAAATATATCATTAATTAAACCGCTCGGTCAATGGCGTGCGCGCAAAAAAATTCCAAAGTCCAAAATAGTGCATTTTTGGTCACTTTTTATATCAATAAGTCGTATCAATGCAAAAATGGTAGCGTTAAAAACTACAGATCACGGCGCAAAGAATGAGCCCTCATACCGCTCCATACACGGAAAAATAAAAAAGTTATAGGGGTCAGAAGATGACAATTTTAAACGTATTAATTTTCCTGCATGTAGTTATGATTTTTTCCAGAAGTACGACAAAATTAAACCTATATAAGTAGGGTATCATTTTAATCATATGGACCTACAGAATAAAGATAAGGTGTCATTTTTACCGAAAAATGTACTACGTAGAAACGGAAGCGCCCAAAAATTACAAAACGGCGTTTTTTTTCAATTTTGTCGCACAATAATTTTTTTTTCCGTTTCACCGTAGATTTTTGGGCAAAATTACATTACAAAGTAGAATTGGTGGTGCAAAAAATTAGCAATCATATGGATTTTTAGGTGCAAAATTGAAAGAGTTATGATTTTTTAAAGGCAAGGAGCAAAAAACGAAAATGCAAAAACGGAAAAAACCCCGGTCCTTAAGGGGTTAAGGTAGTTCAACTTTTTCAATCCTTAGTGTAGAACTTCATCTAGCTCCAAGTAAGGGAGGCCACCTATTTGGGTTGATACAAAAACTTTTTATATGTTGTACATCTTTGCAAAACATTAACCTTTCTAATATACTTCATAAGAAAATTTTATTTCCTTTTTATAGAAATAATGGTTTACAAAAAACACCCCATACCATCCAGAACATAATCCTATCTGGCTGCAGTATCATCTTTGTCCAAGCTGAAGCAAAGCAGGGGAGGGACTGGCACTCCTCTGTGCTCACTCCTGTCATATCAGACTGCAGCAGGGAGGAGGGGGTTACAGAGCAGCCTGCAGTGATTGGATGAAGAGACCCAGCACTTAGGGAGGAAGATAAAAACACATAAAAATGATATGTACATAATCAGAATTAGTGTTGCTCGCGAATATTCGCAATTCGAATATTATTCGGGAATATCGCATATTCGCGGATTCGCGAATTTCGCGAATATAGCGCTATATATTCGTAATTACGAATATTCGTTTTTTATTTATTTTTTTCTTCACAGTACACATCACAGTGATCATCCCTCTCTGCTTCCAGCTTGTGTGGTGTAAAGAAGGCTGTAATACTACTGTGTGAGACTGGCGTGCGAAAATTCGCATATGCGAAAATTAGCATACGCTAATTTTTGTATATGCGAATGTTTACATATGTTAATTTTCGCATACGCGTATTTTCGCATACGCGAAACTAAAACGAGAATATAACGAATATGCGAATATTCGCGAATATATGACGAATATTCGTCCATATATTCGCGAATATTCGCGAATTCGAATATGGCCTATGCCGCTCAACACTAAATAGAATTAGGTACTGAGTAACATATAACTTTTGTTGTGGGATATGACAGGTACTCTTTATGATTAAAAAAAACAAGCAGCAGCACTTGTTCTTTTCTAAAGTATTTAGCACAGTATCATCAAGGACACTTTGGCTAATTGGAAAGATTATGACAGACCCTCTCAGATTGTTCACTAATTTGCCTGTTATTTAGAGCCCAATTGCGCTGACATGTACAGTATAATGAAGTATATGTTAAAGACTATTTGATAAACATACAACTTCTGGTTCTGTATATATACCAATGGGTTGTTGGGGTTTCCTCTAACACTGCATGAGATTTGAGGTTCACCCAAAAATAAGTCCTAACTAATTGTCCTTGAAATTTTACCTCCAAGGACCTACCGCTGGGTAACATTAATTTACACTTTGCAGATCCAGTCTTTTCCAGGAATACAGCTTCCCAAGTCCCATGTTGAAAGCATCTCCCTAGCAAGAACCCTGAAACTGTCTACAGATTGTTTTCCCATGCAGCACTGCACAACACATAAGGCGCCATATACCAATTTATATACCAATTTAACAAAAATATACATATAAAGTGATCCCTCAACATACGATGGTAATTTGTTCCAAACGAGCCATCATTTGTGGAATCCATCGTATGTTGAGGGATTCGTGCAATGTAAAGTATAGGAAGCTGTACTCACCTGTCCCCGCCGCTCGCGATGGTGTCCCCGCCGCTCCTGATGGTGACCCCGGGCCTCTGCTGGGCTCTCCTGGTCTTCTCCGGTCCTCCGCTGTCTTCTCCGGTCCTCCGCTGTCTTCTCCGGTCCTCTGCTGTCTTCCGCAAGGCCTTACTGGGCCTGCGTAGCGACGTCATTACGCCGCTGCGTACGCCTTTCCTATTGGATGACGTGCGCAGCAGTGTATTTACGTCATCGGAGAGGGGCGAGAAGACACCGGAAGACCAGCGCTGGACCCGGAGGGCACACCGGAGCATCATGGAGGGGTAAGTAATACTTACCGCACCACACGGGGAACATTAAGCTGCTATCCGGCAGCAGCTTAAGCATTTTGCGCTGCCGGATAGCACTTAATGCGATGGCCCCGACATAAAAAAGCATTGTATGTCGATGCTGACATCGACATGCGATGGCCTCTGAGAGGCCATCGTATGTAGATTTCATCATATGTCGGGGCCATCGTAGGTCGGGGGGGTCACTGTACAAATATACATTACTCTGTTACATTGTTAAACAAAGCTTTGATTATTGTAATAACTAAGAAGAGTGAAGGCCCATATAGGGTTAATTCCTACTGTCCCTTACCTTTGTTATACACAGGCATGAAATTCCTAGCAAAGGTCCTGGCAAATTGTCCCTGTATAGTAATTAGATATATACTACACCCTGACTAAACAGGATATATCCCCTGGCAAATCTATAACACTACATCTGAGAAAGCACTTGTATAACTTTCATTTAAAGCCAAATATATCAAATGACAATGTTTTAAGAATGGTTAAATTTCAAACACCTTAGAGCAGGAATAGAACTTTTTGTTTGCAATCTAAAAAGAACCACTTGCTACAGCTACACCCCATCCTCCGCATGTGCAGGCAGCATGAAATGAAGTCTCTCTTCTCACGGAAGAGGTCTTACAGCAGAGGAGGGGGTGTAGCTTCAGAGTGGAGCTCTGTTCTGCAGCATAGGAGCCTCAGCAAAGGGGAAAGAAGTGCCTCATATGAAGAGTGAAGAAGGAAGTTACTGTCCACAAGGGGCTTGGGAACGCCCCCCGTGCACCAAGCTCCTTATTAGCATGTGGAGAAAAATTTGAATATCTCAAGAACAAACGTACGGATTGGGAAACAGTAAATATCATTTTCATCAGTGTCACGCACACTTCAAGCCTGTACCAACATGTTAGCACATTTTGTTTTTCAGGACACAGACAATCATTAGATTTTTGCATTTTATTTACCTTTTAAGAGTCAAAACTTTTATTTTTCCATCTACAGACCCATATGAGGGCTTGCTTTTTGCACAACCAAGTGTACTTTATATTGACACCTTTCACAGTACCATAAAATATACGCCAAAACTAAAAAAAATATTATTTGTGGGGAAATTGAAAAGAAAAACACTATTGCAACTTTTTGGGGTTTTGTTTTTATGCAGTGCACTTTATTGTACAAATGCTGTATTCTATTTATTTATAATTTAGATTTTCTATTGTTGTTCTACTGTAAAAAAGCTAAATCAGTATGCTTAACCCCTTCATGACCACGCCCATTTTCACCTTCAGGACCTGGGCATTTTTTGAACATCTGACCACTGTTACTTTAAACATTACTCTGGAATGCTTTTACTTATCATTCTGATTCCAAGATTTTTTTTTTTTGTCACATATTCTACTTTATGTTATTGGTAAAATTTCACTGATATTTGCATCCTTTCTTGGTAAAAAATCTAAAAAATTTCATGAAAATTTAGAAAATGTTGCATTTTTCTAACTTTGAAACTCTCTGCTTGTAAGGAAAATAGATATTCCAAATAAATTACATATTGATTTACATATATAATATGTCTACTTTATGTTTGCATCAAAAAATTGACGTGTTTTTACTTTTGGAAGACATCAGAGGGCTTCAAAGTTCCGCAGCAATTTTCCAATTTTTTTCAAGATTTTCAAAATCGTACTTTTTCAGGGACCAGTTCAGGTTGGAAGTGGATTTTAAGGGTCTTCATATTAGAAATACCTCATAAATGACCCCATTATAAAAACTGCTGTTACGCCGAGCGCTCCGGGTCCCTGCTCCTCCCCGTAGCGCTCGCGGCGTTCTCCTCTGCAGCGCCCCGGTCAGACCCGCTGACCGGGAGCGCTGCACTGACATTCGCGATGGGGATGCGATTCGCATATCGGGACGCGCCCGCTCGCGAATGGCATCCCAAGCCACTTACCCGTTCCGGTCCCCGGCTGTCATGTTCTGGCGCACGCGGCTCCGCTCTCTAGGGCGCGCGCGCGCCAGCTCTCTAAGATTTAAAGGGCCAGTGCACCAGTGATTGGTGCCTGGCCCAATCAATCTAATTAGCTTCCACCTGCTCCCTGTCCATACAACCTCACTTCCCCTTCCCTTCCTTGCCGGATCTTGTTGCCTTGTGCCAGAGAAAGCGTTTAGTGTTGTCCAAGCCTGTGTTCCAGACCTTCTGCTATTGTTATTGACTACGAACCTTGCCGCCTGCCCCCCGACCTTCTGCTACGTCTGACCTTGCCTCTGCCTAGTCCTTCTGTCCCACGCCTTCTCAGCAGTCAGCGAGGTTGAGCCGTTGCCGGTGGATACGACCTGGTTGCTACTGCCGCAGCAAGACCATCCCGCTTTGCGGCGGGCTCTGGTGAATACCAGTAGCATCTTAGAACCGGTCCACCAACACGGTCCACAGTGGATCCACATCCAGCTAGCCGAATCATAACAACTGCACCCCCCAAAGTATTCAAAAGGACATTCAGTAAGTGTTTTAACCCTTTAGGAATAGCAGAAAAGTGAAGGAGAAAATTCAAAATCTTCATTTTTTACACTCGCATGTTCTTGTAGACCCAATTTTTGCATTTTTACAAGGGGTAAAAGGAGAGAAATCACCCTAAAATTTGTAACCCAATTTCTCTCAAGTAAGTAAACACCTCATATGTGTATGTAAAGTGTTCGGCGGGCGCAGTAGAGGGCTCAGAAGGGAAGGAGCGACAATGGGATTTTGGAGAGTGAGTTTTTCTGAAAGGGTTTTTGGGGGCATGTCCCATTTAGGAAGCCCCTTTGGTGCCAGAACAGTGGACCCCCCACATGTGACCCCATTTTGGAAACTACACCCCTCATGGAATTTAATAAGGATTGCAGTGAGCATTTACACCCCACTGGCGTTTGACAGATATTTGAAACAGTGGACTGTGCAAATGAAAAATTGTATTTTTCATTTTCACAGACCACTGTTCCAAAAATCTGTCAGACACCAGTGGGGTGTAAATGCTCACTGCACCCCTTATTAAATTCCATGAGGGGTGTAGTTTCCAAAATGGGGTCACATATGGATATTTATTGTTTTGCGTTTATGTCAGAACTGCTGTAACAATCAGCCACCCCTGTGCAAATCACCTCAAATGTACATAGTGCACTCTCCCTTCTGGGCCTTGTTGTGCGCCCGCAGAGCACTTTGCGCCCACATATGGGGTATCTCCGTACTCGGGAGAAATTGCATTACAAATTTTGAGGGTCTTTTTTCCCTTTTACCTCTTGTGAAAATGAAAAGTATGCGGCAAAATGTAATTTTTATACACTAACATGCTGGTGTAGACCCCAACTTCACCTTTTCATAGGGTTTAAAGAAGAAAAAGCCCCCCAAAATTTGTAAGGCAATTTCTCCCGAGTACGGAGATACCCCATATGTGTCCCAAAACTGTTGTCCTGAAATACGACAGGGCTCCAAAGTGAGAGAGCGCCATGCGCATTTGAGGCCTGAATTAGGGATTTGCATAGGGGTGGACATAGGGGTATTCTATGCCAGTGATTCCCAAACAGGGTGCCTCCAGCTGTTGCAAAACTCCCAGCATGCCTGGACAGTCAATGGCTGTCCGGCAATACAGGGAGTTGTTGTTTTGCAACAGCTGGAGGCTCCGTTTTGGAAACAGTAGCATACCAGACGTTTTTCATTTTTATTGGGGAAGGGAGGGGGGCTGTGTAGGGGTATGTGTATATGTAGTGTTTTTTACTTTTTATTTTAGGTTAGTGTAAGTGTAGTGTAGTGTAGTGTTTTTAAGGTACAGTCACACGGGCAGAAGTTCACAGCAAGTTTGCCGCTGGGAGTTTGAGCTGCAGCACAAAATTTGCGCCATCTCCAACTTGCAGCACTCACTGTAAACCTCCACCCATGTGAGTGTACCCTGTACATTCACATTGGGGGGAGGGGGGGGGCAAACATCCAGCTGTTGCAAAACTACAACTCCGAGCATGCCCTTTGGCTGTCCGTGCATGCTGGGAGTTATAGTTTGCAACAGCTTGAGGTACACTGGTTGCGAAACACAGAGTTAGATAACAAACTGGTGTTTCGCAACCAGTGTGCCTTCAGCTGTTGCAAAAACTACAAATCTCAGCATGCAGTTACAGCAGAAGGGCATGCTGGGACTTGTAGTTATGCAACAGCTAGAGGCATACTGCTACAACTCCCAGCATCCCCATGGCTGTCCGTGAATGCTGGGGGTTGTAGTTATCTAACAGCTGAAGGCACACTGGTTGCAAAACACTTGAAAGTTTATTACTTAACTTAGTGTTTCCAAACCAGTGTGCCTCCAGCTGTTGCAAAACTACAACTCCCAGCATGCATGGTCTGTCAGTGCATGCTGGGAGTCATAGTTTTGCAACAATTGCAACAGCTGGAAGCACTGAGGTAGGAAACGGACAATGTTTCCCAACTAGTGTGCCTCCAGTTGTTGCAAAACTACAACTCCCAGCATGCCCAGACTGCCCAGGCATGCTGGAAGTTGTAGTTCGGCAATATCTGAAGGATCAGATGTTGTCGAACTACAACTTCCAGCATGCTTGGGCAGTCTGGTATGCTGGGAGTTGTAGTTTTGCAACATCTGGAGGTCCACAGTTTGGAGACCACTGTATAATGGTCTCCAATCTGTGCTCTTCCAGATGTTACAGAACTACAACTCCCAGCATGCCTGGACAGACTGAACATGCTGAGATTTGTAGTTTTGCAACATCTGGAAGAGCACAGATTGGAGACCATTATACAGTGGTCTCCAAACTGTGGACCTCGGGATGTTGCAAAACTACAACTCCCAGCATGCACAGAAAGTCAAAGGCTGTCTGGGCATGCTGGGAGTTGCAGTTTTGAAACCCCCAGAAGCAGCGGTGAGATCGCTTTACGGCAATCTCACTGCTGCCAATGAAGATGCCGCCCTGCTGCTGGAAACTCATCGCCGGGACGCACCACCTCCGGGACTGCCTGGAGGACGCCACTCGCGCCGGGACCGCTCGGGACACTGCATGGCCGGGTAAGTGATGCCGGGGGACGGATAAGGGACACTTAGCAGAGCGGTGTGTGTCCCGATCCCCGTGATCGGGACTCACACATCGCGCTGCTAAGTATTCTGATAGCGAAACGCTGCTATCAGCTAGTCAGATTTGACTAGCTGATAGCAGCAGCCGCTGGGGGGGGGGTGGGGGATGAAACCCCCCGTGGTCGCATGGTAAGATGGCTGGCTATCAGTGATAGCCACCATCTTACCGGGTGCTGCGGGATGCCGCGAGTAGCGGCAAAAATGTTCATGACGTACCTGTATGTCATGGGTCGGGAACACCTTGCCACTCATGTTGTACAGGTATGTCATAGGTCGGGAAGGGGTTAAAGTATACCTGTTGTTAACAATACATTTTTATATATTTATATAATGTAGATAATATCATATGTATATTTGTAAGATACATTGGTTAAAAATGTGTTTATTTTTGGGTGAAAAAATGCTGTCCCTGCAGCTACTGCCTGTGTTCTCTGTGAGGGGACCAAATACAGGAAGTGAGGGCGGGACAAGCAGGGCTCTGTGCAGACTCCCGAATTGTCAACCATCCTGCTGTGTAAGCCGGGGGCACGTCACAGAGCCTCACTGCACAAAGCCCTGCTTGTGTACAGAGCCCTACTTGTCCTCAGTGCACAGAGTCCTGCTTGTCCTCAGGCACCCAGGTCGCTACCCCTGACATGACTCGTCCACACAGGCTGCTGAGGAGAAAACGTGGTACAGGAGGAACAGGGCAACTCACAGTGAGGATAGCAGAAGGTCAGGGCTGGCAGCACGGTAGCGAGAACAAGAATGTAGCAAGAGGTCCGTAGGCAGGTGGCACAGGGGCAAGGTCAGGTCACGGAGCAGGTAAGTCAGGAACATGGTAAGGCAAGACACAATAAATGCTTTCGCTAGGGCACTGGGCACACAAAGATCCAGCAAGAGGTAAAGGGAGGTGCACATACTTATAGAGAAGGGACAGGTGCAAACACTAATTAAGGGCACACTGGCCCATTAAATCTCAGAGCTCCGGCGTGCACGCGCCCTAGGAGGCGGGGACACGCACACAGGAGGTGTGAGAACACAGAGGAAACAGAAGAAGGAAGAGGTGATGAGTGCCCGAGATTCGCATGCGGGCGCATTCCGCAATGCGAATCCGGAGGACAGAGGAAGAGAGCACTCACGGCCAGCGTGACCGGCACTCACGGCCAGAGTGCTCGCTGTAACAATAATTTATTCACATATCAGGATATCAGGGGAACAGGACGGGTTCTCCTGCCAAAAGGCATCCTGTTCTCCTGATATCCTGATATGTGAATAAAAGATTCACGCTTACTGCAGCTTTGGTGAGTGCTGGGCCTCTTTCTTATTACTTGTGCTACATTGCCACGTGCACCACCATAACGGAAGTGCTGACCACTACCTCTCCTCACAGAGACACACAGGCAAAAGCTGCAGGAACAAAAATATACACATTTTTAACCAATGTATATTATAAATATACATTATACAGTCATGGCCGTAAATGTTGGCACCCCTGAAATTTTACAAGAAAATTAAGTATTTCTCACAGAAAAGGATTGCAGTAACACATGATTTGCTATACACATGTTTATTCAATTTGTGTGTATTGGAACTAAACCAAAAAAGGGTGGGAAAAAAGCAAATTGGACATAAGGTGATGTCAAACTCCAAAAATGGGCTGGACAAAATTAATTGGCATCCTGTACTTAATATTTGGTTGCACACCCTTTGTAAAAAAAATAATTGAAATCAGTCGCTTCCTATAACCATCAATAAGCTTCTTACACCTCTCAGACGGAATGTTGGACCATTCTTCCTTTGCAAACTGCTCCAGGTCTCTCTTATTGGAAGGGCACTGTTACACACTGCGCTCCGGCCGCAAGCTCTGGCAGTGAGCGCAGTGTCCCTGGGTCCCTGTCTGCAGGCGGGGCTGGGATTCGCATTGCGGGACGCGCCCACATGCGAGTCCCAGCCCGTCACTCACCACGCTCCGCTGTCCCTCTGTCTCAGCTCCGAGGAGACGGGGACACGTGCGTGCCGGAGCTCTGAAATTTAAAGGGCCAGTGCGCACATAATTTGTATTTGCACCTGACACCACATTATATATCCCTGCACCTCCCACACTTCCCTGCTGGATCTTCAGTGTTCCTAGCTTTAGATTAAGCATTCCCTATTGCCTGTTTGTTTTCCCCTTGTATCCAGATCTTCCACTACATTACTAGACTCCGCACCTTTGCCACCTACCTTGACCTTCTGCTAAGTTTGACTACTCTACTGCCTTATCCTTCAGTACCTCGCCTTGCCCAGCTACCTGTGTGGTCGAGCCGTGTCAGGGGTAGCAACCTGGAATGTCCATTTCTGGTATGTTTGGGGTCATTGTCCTGCTGGAAGACCCAAGATCTCGGATTCAAACCCAGCTTTCTGACACTGGGCTGTACAGTGCGACCCAAAATCCACTGGTAATCCTCAGATTTCATGATGCCTTGCACACATTCAAGGCATCCAATGCCAGAGGCAACAAAACAACCCCAAAACATCATTGAACCTCCACAATATTTCACTGTCTGTACTGTGTTCCTTTCTTTGTAGGCCTCATTCCATTTTCGGTAAACAGTAGAAGGATGTGCTTTACCAAAAAGCTCTATCTTGGTCTCATCTGTCCACAAGACGTTTTCCCAGAAGGATTTTGGCTTACTCAAGTTCATTTTGGCAAAATGAAGTCTTGCTTTTTCATGTCTCTGTTTCAGCAGTGGGGTCCTCCTGGGTCTCCTGCCATAGCGTTTCATTTTATTTAAATGTTGACGGATAGTTTGCGCTGACACTAATCTTTGGAACTTGTTTGGAGCTGCTTATCCACCATCCGGACTATCCTGCGTTGACCCCTTTCATCAAATTTTCTCTTCCATCCATGCCCAGGGAGATTAGCTACAGTGCATGAGTTGCAAACTTCTTGATAATGTTGCACACTGCAGACAAAGGCAAATCTAGATCTCAGGAGATGGACTTGTAACCTTGAGATTGTTGATATTTTTCCACAATTTTGGTTCTCAAGTCCTCAGACAGTTCTCTTCTCCTCTTTCTGTTGTCCATGCTTAGTGTGCACACACAGACACACAATGCAAAGACTAAGTGAACTTCTCTCCTTTTTATCTGCTTTCAGGTGTGACTTTTATATTGCCCACACCTGTTACTTGCTCCAGGTGAGTTTAAAGGAGCATCAAATGCTTGAAACCATATTATTTTTCCACACATTTTAAAAGGGTGCCAATAATTTTGTCCAGACCATATTTGGAGTTTGGTGTGACATTATGTCCAATTTGCATTTTTTTTTTGTTTAGTTCCAATATACACAAAGGGAATAAACATGTGTATAGCAAAATATGTGTTACTGTAATCATTTTCTGTGAGAAATACTTCATTTGTAGTAACATTTCAAGGGTGCCAACAATTACAGCCATGACTATGTTATTTGTAAATGACAGGTAAATTTTAAAATTGCCCTGTTACTTTTTTTCAATACATTTATGAAAAAGTTAAACTGATTCAATACAAAATGTATCATTTTGCATCCATCCCTACTAGATCTCACTATTTAATTTACTATCTGATGCCTTGGCTGCCAATGCCAATTATATATTAAGCAAATGTAAGAAACGTGGAAGGAAAATTGAATAATAAAATAATAATGAATTTTGGATAATTATAGTAATTCTGGACTCATGCCCTTGTTATTTTTCAGTGCTGCAAGTTAAAAGGGTACTCCAGGGAAGTATACATATTGTATAACAAATAAAAGCTCCAAAGCCACCACACTACCTGGATATGTTCCATGTAAACCCCCCTGCTTGATCTGAATGGCTCCTGTGGCCTCTGTGGTCTTCTCTGGCTGCTTGATATTCTTTGCCATCCTTGCTTCATAGATACTACATTTCCCAGGAATCATTGCAGCTCTTCTCTGCCATTCAGCTCACCCTCTGATTGAGACAATTAAATGGGTTTATGAGAGGGAAATGATGGGGTATGGATTTGGTTTCCCGGAGTACCCCTTAAAGGGTATGTTCACACTCAGTAAAGAGACAAATAATATTTTCTGAGAAATTGTTGAGGAAATCTTTGTCAAAATCCTCTTCAAATCCTCATCAAATTTTTCTCTGCTCAAATCCTGCAAAACAATGGACATCAGATAAAAACTTGATGGATCCCATTCAATGTCAACGGGACTTGCCAGGATCTGTTGTGACAAATACCATACAGCTTTGTTATTTGCACCTGTGATGAAGCTCCTAAACTGAGCTCCCTAACCCTGTGAACCCAGCCTTAGTGTGAACACTTTGTACAAGTGCTCACCCCATTTTTGGACAATTTGCACATTTTTTTTTTATATGAGAGAAAAGTGCTTGTCAGCCATTGATCTCATCCATACTTTACTGACATCATGTCCCATTAATTTTCTTCAAAGCCAAATGTGTATGAAATAAAGACAGTAGGGGCTGATAACTGGAAGCTAAACAATTGTACAGGCGTGGCAGGTATCAAAAGTCTCTGGTAATCTAAAATATCTTAGGTTACATCTGCAAATATCATAGGGTGTATGCTTTTATAATGTATCAAACCACATCTTTCATACAATGAAAATCTAGATCCCTTGGACAAACACATACCTCCCAACTATTGCTGAGAGCAAAGAGGGACAAGCCACACCCCCTAACCGCGCTCACAGCTACGCCAGCACATGCGGAAACAGAATACCAGCAATAATATTGTCAGCCTGTGATCTAAGTTTAGGCTAGACTGACAATAACCACCATCATTACCACTACAGACCATATAAGTGACTACATGCAGTTACATCCGATGACTTGCAAGTGACGTCTTCTATGATCAGAGTCGTTCCCTTTACTTTTTCTTCTGCCTCCGGCCCAGACTTTCATGATGATTTCTTCTGGCTATGTATGGAGAACCTGCCAGAAAAAACATTTTAGCCTCTGCACTTTTACAAGACCTATAATGCGGCAAACAGTAGTAATGCCCACCTTGGTGTCTCACATAGAGTGGGAAGATAGGTTCCCCATTATGTAGTTAGGTCACTCCTGTAGGTAGACAGGTCCCTTCCGGTAGTTCCCCCTTTACATTGGTGCGCCGGGTAGGTTGACACCCCCTAGATAGCTGCCTCCTATTTGTAGACCCCCCCTCAGAAAGCTACCCCCTTTAGGTAGACCCCCCGCCTCTAGATAGCTTCCCTCTAGTAGATAACTTCACCCTGTAGGTACAGCTCCTGGAGATAGTTGCCACCTGTAGGTAGACCCTCTGGAGATAGTTGTCCCTGTAGGCAGAGGCCCCTATAGAATTGTCCCCCTGTAGGCAGAATCCCCTAAATAGTTGGCCCCTTATAGATAATTGATCCCCCCCTTTCCCCTGTGGATAGCAGCCCTAAGTTTGAGGCAGCAGCTAAAAGGAGGAGAGGAGGCATGTCAGGGGAGAGGGGTGTATGGAAACTGGCCAATCCTGCTGAGGGTTTGCTACTCTCGCAGAACTTCGGCGGTCACAGAAGAAAATGACAGGGTAAAGACTCAATGACTAATGACTTCGGTCTGTCAAATCTTGGCACTGCAAAAGGGGAGAGCATCAGCAAAAAGCGGGATGGGGGCGGAGGTCTCAAAAGCAGGACTGTCTGGCCCAAATCGGGACAGTTGGGGGGCATAGAATACACACTGCACAAGTCCAAACACATACACCTATATGTACAGTGCTAACTCTAGGCAGACTCTGCACACCTACAGACACATCCGACCACAACCACTTACATACACATCACACACTCATATTTTACACAGCATGCAGACATATTACAGATAAGTACAGTATATATGCATACACCGCACACACTCCAGGCATTTTGCACAACCGAATACGCACACTGCAGACACTGTGCACACCTACGGCTGGATTCATACTTTGCGCAGTGTGAATACAGCCTATATGCACAATACAGACACAAACTCTGCACAACTGTATGCACACCTACATACACACACACACTACCCAGATTCATACACTCCAGACATTTGATCACACTCACCATGCATACAACCGCTGCACATAATACATGCACAAACTGCGCTCCACACATAGACACAGTACAAATGCATTACAACCAAACAATTACAGTCATGCTCTAGAGCAGTGTTTCTCAACCAGGGTGCCCCCAGCTGTTGCAAAACTACAACTCCCAGCTCTGGTTGGGAAATACTGATCTAGAGAAAGTTGGAGGAGCAGATGCTGGACTCCAAAGTGGGTAAGGGCAAGATGGAGGACATGAGAACATGAGGGTGGAGGTGCAGCATGCAGAGGGGGCATACATGTGGGTGGAAGGGCACCATGGCAGAGGGGGCCTACATGTGGGTGGAAGGGCACCATGGCAGAGGGGGCATACAGCCTGCAGCAGTCCCAGCTCCATGTGTTAGACTGGGTTCACATCATGTTTTATGCAATACAGGACTGCATATGGCTAAGGAGAGCTAAAACCGGACGCTCCCGTATCTCAGCCGTATGTAATGTCCTGTATGCAGTTTTCCCACTGGACCTAAAACCTCTGCTCATACCCCCATAGTTCTGATAATATCCATGCTACCCTGCTGGCTATCAGTTCTAACCACTAAAACGGAGTGTTGTGATGCAAGCTCTAAAATATCCTACAAGCCACATTTTCCCATTTTACATCTTTTTAGCTGTCCATATAAATGCATTGTATTGTTCACTGTTGGAATAGTTTACACTGCATATACACTGCATATGTTCAGCATATTGGGGGGGGGGGGCATTCATCATTGTAGGTGTAAGTGAAACATTTTTCTACACCTTTTTTTTGTGTGCTGGTAATGTGTAGGAGCACCACATTTTTTAAATGGTCGCAGAGCATTTGATAAATTTTGCGCAGGTCACATTTTCTAAAATTTCTCTCTTCACATACAGCAAAAAACTAAGTTAAGTCTGGGCTGGTGTAGTTTAGAGACTTTTCGGTGGTTTTGCGCCTTTTTTGTGCCTTTTCACAAAAAGGCGCAGTTCATAAAACCCTTCCATATGATGTGTATTGCCAAAATCAGTGGATTACAACTCAAAATCAGCAGAAATGTGTAAACCAAAGTGCAAAAAAGGCGCAAAATATAAGGACACTTGCGCCAAAATAGCACCAAATATAGACAGGAAAAAAAGGGTGAACACAATGATAAATGCTGGCCATCATGCTGGAAATTCTTTGGCAGACCAGCATTAGTTAAATGAATGCCACAATATATATGTAAATATTTCTGTATGGTGGATTATGGTTCTCTACGTTTCTTTAAATTTGTGTTTTTAGGGGAAATTTAAAGGTGTTAAAGTTAGAAATAAGTCTGATAGTCCAGGGTAATGCATTCCAGAGAATTGGTGCAGCATTAAAATCTTTGAGACTAAAGGGAGAGGTATGCAATAATGGAGCATGTTAAAGGGGTTATCAATCATGAGGTGATTTTAGTACGTACCTGGCAGACAGTAATGGACATGCTTAGGAAGGATCTGCACTTGTCTTGGGGCTAAATGGCTATGTTGTTAAATTACCATAATACTTTGGCTAGCTTTTTGTGAACTGGTATTTCCTGTGTGAGTTTTCTTTTTTTTCTTTTTTTTTTTACTACAAATCCCATAATCTCATTTTCCTCCCTCCCACACATCAGCCACCCCACCCATTGAAACATAAATTAGCTGCATCCATTCAAAGACCTGTGGTTTTCAATCAGGGTGCCTACAGCTGTTGCATTAGTTTTAGATTGATCACTCCACCCATTGAAGCAGACAGGCTCCCTGTCATCAGCTGACTAGTGAGTCAAGTCTCCGCCGCATTGCAACCTGGGAAAAATCTGTGACAACAGTCATTTTGTATGCTGGTAAAAAAAAATATTGGGGTGAAAATCACATAAGAATTGTGAGAAAACCGTCACACACAGGTACAGACACTATATTATGAACTACACTAACTTTACAGCCCCTGTAGCATAGTCAAATAAAAATCCTGGAATACCCCTTTAATTTTAGGTCATTATCAGAAGTTGTAAGGAGGGGCAGCAGTGGGGAGAGCTTTATGGGTGTGAGTGAGGAGTACCAGAAGGAATGTTATATTAGCAGGCGATGATTATAATAACTTGAGTACAGGATATTAAGAGATTCAGCAGCGTGCCAAAGGAATGTAAGTGTAAACTAAATAGCAAAGATATTGCTATGTCAGATAAATCAATACAATGTACTTTGGTTATGAGAATAGTGTACCATTTTGGATGGGTGAAATGGGAGAATTAAGTACATTTTAGTAATGCGTTATATAGTAAGACATCCTGAAACACTTGGAGAATTAAATACAGGTAGTTTAAAAACTTGAAGCTAGCAATTCAAGAAGGCTAGAGAATGTCCATAGTATCCAATAGCATAATTTGTTATAGAGCATTATTCGATTGGGGCTCCTTGACTGCACACAGGGAACGAACATTAGTTTCTTATTTAGCAAATACATGTATTTTACCTGCCATATACAGTATAGCATATTGTCCCACATTAAAGATTTAGGGTGCGCTCAGACGCTGGTACCTAACAGCGGGTTTTCTGCTGCAGGAGATCCACTGTGAGTTACGCTACCATTGAATTGAATGGGTCTGCTGGCAGTTTGCAGATGTGATACTGTTGCAGACTGTCTGTAGACCCATTCAAATGAATGGTAACGTAAAAAAAAAAGCACTGCTAGTTACAAGCATGCGAACGTACCCTTAAAGGGGTTATCCAGGAAAAAACTATTTTTTATATATCAACTGGCTCCAGAAAGTTAAACAGATTTGTAAATTACTTCTATTAAAAAATCTTAATCCTTTCAGTACTTATGAGCTTTTGAAGTTAAGGTTGTTCTTTTTTGTCTAAGTGCTCTCTGATGACACGTCTCGGGAACCGCCCAGTTTAGAAGCAAATCCCCATAGCAAACCTCTTTTAAACTGGGCGGTTCCTGAGACACGTGTCATCAGAGAGCACTTAGACAGAAAAGAACAACCTTAACTTCAGAAGCTCATAAGTACTGAAAGGATTAAGATTTTTTAATAGAAGTAATTTACAAATCTGTTTAACTTTCTGGAGCCAGTTGAAATATAAAAAAAAGTTTTTACTGGATAACCCCTTTAAAGTGAATGGAAAATGGGATCTGTAGGACTGTAAAAAAGTAGGTTCACAATCTGCTCTCACAATTTGCTTCCATATGGCCTTATTAACTAGATATGGAGGTGAGGATAAATAGATGTTTCATCCTCCACAACAAAATGTTTGAATAAATCATATTTTGATCTAGTAACATTATGATTTATGATCCACTGTTGCATGACTTAGACTGAGCAATATGGCTGTAAGATAAATTTTTGCTAGTGTTCCAAAGTAAAGTTGTAACTTTTTTATTTTGCCCGATATTTGACATTTTGTCGATTGCATTAAATTGTGATCAATCTCAGTGATCATCTACTGCAAGGAAAAAGCGAAAAAAAGGGGCGCTCTCTGGAGTGCTGTTTAGGAAAAAGCCCACCGTCTAGTGCTGGGTGTCACACCTGATCCGCCGGAGTGATCCCACGGAACAAACGAGTCCCCGTGACAGTAGCGCGGTGGGTAGGATATGTGCAGTAGGTGGCTCACTTTCCCTATTTCCGTATCCACAGGGGTACGGAAAAATAGAAGTGGAGTGAATGGGAAAAGGAGGGAATTGGGTGGAGCGCTTCTGCTGGAAATGACGGGACAATGTTTGTAAAAGATTTTGGACAACGCGTTTTGGCGCAGGCACGTGCCTTCCTCAGGTCCACAAAACAATCAAGTTGGTGCGTCCTGGGGTGTGTGGCTGTGCTATTGGCGGCATGCCACCAATAGCACATGCCGCCAATGGCATGCCGCCAATAGCACAGCCACACACCCCGGGACGCACCAACTTGATTGTTTTGTGGACCTGAGGAAGGCGTGTGCCTGCGCCGAAACGCGTTGTCCAAAATCTTTTAATAAACATCGTCCTGTGCTATCGTGGCGTTCCGAGTCCCGTCATTTCCAGAAGAAGCGTTCCACACAATGATCATCTACTGTATATGTAAGAAAAATGCGTTATCAGACATTGGGAGAAGGGGACAGAACCTGGCAGTATCATTTGTATATTTATAGCATTCATTAACAGGCTTTTAGTGTAAAAACAAAAAACATGGGCATTGCAGACATACAATGTAATTCACATTCTCATATGCATAAACAAAAAATAACAGCTGCCAATTGATTCAACCCTAAGAGGCTGAGGCTTGTTTATTTGGTGAATTTCTGAAAAGACAACAAGATAAGACTCTGCATGTGCATCTAGGTTCAGCTGTCTGTTGAGGAAAACATAAGGATTTTTTTTAAGACAAAGAAATATTTTCTTACCAACTTAAATTTTTTTTTTACTTGGATGTAAACCATGCAGTAAGGTTTTATAATGAGAAACTGCATTTCTGAATGAGCACTTAATGGATACAAATACATCAGATTCAATCATTTTATGAACAATTGCTATGAGATTGCAAGCCATCAGTTGCCTTGGTTTTTGTGTTTCTTCCCTTTGCAAGTGTTTCAGCATAGAATGATACACAATTGGCCAATTAAGATAATGGGAGATACATTTTTTTTTTCAATTTGAAGAACCTGTGATTTATACATTGCATTTGTACTCATGCACACTCATATATACACTAAAGGTGCCCATTAACATTAGATAAAAAAAAACGCCCTTGAATAAACAATCAACTGGTGGTTTATAGACTCAACCATACACATTTTAGTCCATTTTGGGTTTTATAGTGATTCAAACTGATCATTTATTATCAATAACAACCTGCGAGGACAAACAATCTTTCTTGAAACATGTCTAGTAAAGATTGTTTGTGGATGAAATATCTTGCACATAACCTATAGGTGCCTGTACATCTTCATTAACTGTTGGCTGAATGTTCACCCCAACACTTAACGTTTTGGCTCGGCTTAAAGGGGTATTTCGGCTTAATTTATCTAATCCCCTATCCAAAGGATAGGCGATAAGATGTATGATCATAGGGGTCCCGCCACTGGGGACCCCTGCGATCTCAGTGCAGCCCCCGGCATTCTGTGCCGAATGCTGCCTCCGAGACGGGGATGTGACATCACGGCCGCACTCCCTAGTGACATCACGCCACGCCCCTCCATTAATTTCTATTGGAAGGGGGTGTGACTGTCCCATTATCTTTTATGCAATATTTACAAAATCTAAAATGTATTTAAAGAGGTTATCCAACATAAGATGATTTTAGTACATACCTGCCAGACAGTAATGGACATTCTTAGGAAGGATCCATGCTTGTCTTGGGGATAAATGGCAATGTTGTGAGATTACCATATAGCTGAGACTATCTTTTTGTGAACTGGCTATTTCCAGTTGGAGTTTGTTCCCTCAAAGTCCCATGATTCCTTGTTTGTAAGTGTGAGGTCACTTTTCAGCCACCTCCCCCATTGAAACACAAGTGTGCTCCCTTCAATGCAATAGACCAGTGTTTTCTAACTAGGGTATCTGCAGTTGTTACAAAACTACAATGATCTACAATGATCTGCAGAATGATCTTCCTCCCACCCAGTGGTCACTCCACCCAAGCAACTAGTGATGTAATGTCTCGCGCCACACAGCAACCTGGGACTTCATTTTGTATGCTTTTAAAAATATACATTGGGGCCACTTGAAACACAAGTAAAGACACTATATTATGAACTACACTAACTTTACAGCCCCTGTAGCATAGTCAAATAAAAAATAATAATCCAGAAATACTCCATTAAATAAATATAGGGGACTGGTTACTTGAATAATTTAACCTCTTAAGGACGCAGGACGTACCTGAACGCCCTGCGCCCGCTCCCACGATATAACGCGGGGTCACGGTGAAACCGCAGTGTCCCAATCAGCTGTACAGACGCGAGGAGGGTCCCTACCTGCCTCCTCGTCTGATCGTCATTTGATTGCTCCATGCCAGAGATCCAGGCTGGGGCAATCGAGCACCGAAAACAGTGATCAATGCAATGCTATGGCATAGCATTAACCCCTTAAGGACCAGGCCATTTTACACCTTAGGACCAGAGCGTTTTTTGCACATCTGACCACTGTCACTTTAAACATTAATAACTCTGGAATGCTTTTAGTTATCAATCTGATTCCGAGATTGTTTTTTCGTGACATATTCTACTTTAACATAGTGGTAAAATTTTGTGGTAACTTGCATCCTTTCTTGAAAAATCCCAAAATTTGATGAAAAATTTGAAAATTTAGTATTTTTCTAACTTTGAAGCTCTCTGCTTGTAAGGAAAATGGATATTCAAAATATTTTTTTTATTTTATTCACATTTCCAATATGTCTACTTTATGTTTGCATCATAAAATTTACGTGTTTTTACTTTTGGAAGACACCAGAGGGCTTCAAAGTTCAGCAGCAATTTTCCAATTTTTCACAAAATTTTGAACCTCGCTTTTTTTCAGAGACCAGTTCAGGTTTGAAGTGGATTTGAAGGGTCTTCCCATTAGAAATACCCCACAAATGACCCCATTATAAAAACTACACCCCCCAAAGTATTCAAAATGACAATCAGTAAGTGTTTTAACCCTTTAGGTGTTTCACAGGAATAGCAGCAAAGTGAAGGAGAAAATTCACAATCTTTATTTTTTACACTCGCATGTTCTTGTAAACCCAATTTTTGAATTTTTACAAGGGGTAAAAGGAGAAAATGTATACTTATATTTGTAGCCCAATTTCTCTCGAGTAAGCACATACCTCATATGTCTATGTAAAGTGTTCGGCGGGCGTAGTAGAGGGCTCAGAAGCGAAGGAGCGACAAGGGGATTTTGGAGAGTATGTTTTTCAGAAATGGTTTTTGAGGGGCATGTTGCATTTAGGAAGCCCCTATGGTGCCAGAACAGCAAAAATAACCCACATGGCATACCATTTTGGAAACTAGACCCCTTGGGGAACGTAACAAGGAATAAAGTGAGCCTTAATACCCCACAGGTGTTTCACGACTTTTGCATATGTAAAAAAAATATTTTTTTTTCCACTAAAATGTGTGTTTCCCCACATTTTTGCAAGGGTTAATAGCAGAAAATACCCCCCAAAATTTGTAACCCCATCTCTTCTGAGTATGGAGGTACCCCATAAGTTGGCATGAAGTGCATTACGGGCGAACTACAATGCTCCGAAGAGAAGGAGTGATATTTGACTTTTTGAGAGCAAATTTTGCTCGGGGGGCATGTCGCATTTAGGAAGCCCCTATGGTGTCAGAACAGCAAAAAAAAAAACCCACATGGCATACCATTTTGGAAACTAGACCCCTTGAGGAACGTAACAAGGAATAAAGTGAGCCTTAATACCCCACACGGGTTTCACGACTTTTGCATATGTAAAAAAATATATATATTTTTTTCACTAAAATGTGTGTTTCCCCCCAAATTTCACATTTTTGCAAGGGTTAATAGCAGAAAATACCCCCCAAAATTTGTAACCCCATCTCTTCTGAGTATGGAGGTTCCCCATAAGTGGACCTGAAGTGCACTACGTGCGAACTACAATGCTCAGAAGAGGAGGAGCACCATTGAACTTTTGGAAAGAGAATTCGTTTGGAATGGTAGTCAGGGGCCATGTGCATTTACAAAGCCCCCCGTGGTGCCAGAACAGTGGACCCCCCCCCCACATGTGACCCCATTTTGGAAACTACACCCCTCACAGAATTTAATAAGTGGTGCAGTGAGCATTTACACCCCACTGGCGTTTGACAGATCTTTGGGACAGTGGGCTGTGCAAATGGAAAATTACATTTTTCATTTTCACGGATCACTGTTCCAAAAATCTGTCAGACACCTGTGGGGCGTAAATGCTCACTGCACCCCTTATTACATTACATGAGGGGTGTAGTTTCCAAAATGGGGTCACATATGGGGGGTCCATTGTTCTGGTACCATGGGGGCTTTGTAAACACAAGTGGCCTTCAATTCCGGACAAATTTTCTCTTCAAAATCCCAATGGCGCTCCTTCTCTTCTGAGCATTGTAGTGCACCCATAGAGCACTTTACATCCACATATGGGGTATGCTCTTACTCAGAAGAAATTGGGTTACAAATTTTGGGGGGCTTTTTTTTATTTTCCCTTGTGAAAATGAAAAATTTAGGGTGACACCAGCATTTTAGTGAAATTTTTTTTTTTTTCACTTTCCCATCCAACTTTAATGAAAATTTGTCAAACACTTGTGGGGTGTTCAGGCTCACTATACCCCTTGTTACGTTCCGTGAGGGGTGTCGTTTCCAAAATGGGGTCACATGTCTGTATTTATTGTTTTGTGTTTATGTCAGAACCACTGTAAAATCAGCCACCCCTGTGCAAATCACCAATTTAGGCCTCAAATGTACATGGTGCGCTCTCACTCCTGAGCCTTGTTGTGCGTCCGCAGAGCATTTTACGCCCACATATGGGGTATCTCCGTACTCAGGAGAAATTGCGTTACAAATTTTGGGGGTCTTTTTTTCCTTTTACCTCCCGTGAAAATAAAAAGTAAAGGACAACACCAGCATGTTAGTGTATAAAAAAAATTTTTTTTTACACTAACAGGCTGGTGTAGACCCCAACTTTTCTTTTTCATAAGGGGTAAAAGGAAAAAAAGCCCCCAAAATTAGTAACGCAATTTCTCCCGAGTACGGAGATACCACATATGTGGCACTAAACTGTTTCCTTGAAATACGACAGGGCTCCGAAGTGAGAGAGCGCCATGTGCATTTGAGGACTAAATTAGGGATTGCACAGGGGTGGACATAGGGGTATTCTACGCCAGTGATTCCCAAACAGGGTGCCTCCAGCTGTTGCTAAACTCCCAGCATGCCTGGACAGTCAGTGGCTGTCCGGAAATGCTGGGAGTTGTTGTTTTGCAACAGCTGGAGGCTCTGTTTTGGAAACACTGCCGTACAATACGTTTTTTTTTTTTATTAGGGGGACAGTGTAAGGGGGTGTATATGTTGTGTTTTACTCTTTATTATGTGTAAGTGTAGTGTTTTTAGGGTACATTCACACTGGCGGGTTTACAGTGAATTTACCGCTAGGAGTTTGCGCTGCGGTGAAAAATTTGCCACAGCCCAAACTTGAAGCAGAAAACTTACTGTAAACCCGCCAGTGTGAATGTACCCTGTACGTTCACATGGGGGGGAAAACCTCCAGCTGTTTCAAAACTACAACTCCTAGCATGTACTGACAGACCGTGCATGCTGGGAGTTGTACTTTTGCAACAGCTGGAGGCACACTGGTTGGAAAACCTTCAGTTAGGTTCTGTTACCTAACTCAGTATTTTCCAACCAGTGTGCCTCCAGCTGTTGTAAAACTTCAACTCCCAGCATGTACTGATCGCCGAAAGGCATGCTGGGAGATGTAGTTATGCAACAGCTGGAGGGATCGCAACTACAACTCCCAGCATGCAGAGACAGCTGTTTGCTGTTTAGGCTTGCTGGGAGTTGCAGTTTTGCAACATCTGTAGAGCTATAGTTTAGAGACCACTGCATAGTGGTCTCCAAACTGTGGACCTCCAGATGTTGCAAAACTACAACTCCCAGCATGCCCAGACAGCAAACTGCTGTCTGGGCATGCTGGGAGTTGTAGTTTTGCAAGATCTGGAGGTGCACAGTATAGAGATCACTTTGCAGTGGTCTCAAACTGTAGACCTCCAGCTGTTGCAAAACTGCAACTCCCAGCAAGCCTAAACAGCTCTCTGGGCATGCTGGGAGTTGTAGTTTTGCAACATCTGGAGGGTTACAGTTTAGAGACCACTATAGTGGTCTCAGACTGTAGCCCTCCAGATGTTGCTAAGTAACTCACCGGCTTCCGTTGGATCCAGGGAGCTGCGTCGCGGTCCTCTTCTTCCGCCGATCGTCGCCCGCTGCCGTCGCCGCTGCCATCGCCGCTGCCGATGGGTAAGTGGATCTTCGGCGCCGGTCCCTGTCGGTTTCCCCGTTCTGCCCCGCCTATTGTGGGTGGGCAGGACGGGGAAACCGAAAGTAAACCCCTCCGCCCCCGATCTGCTATTGGTGGTCGTGTCTAGACCACCAATAGCAGAGATAGGAGGGGTGGCAACTCTGCCACCTCACTCCTATCGCTACAGGGGGATCATGGGTGTCTAGGACACCCGCGATCCCCCTTCTATTCCGGGTCACCGGGTCACCATAGACCCATATGACCCGGAATCGGCGCAAATCGCAAGTGTGAATTCACTTGTGATTTGCGCCGATCGCCGACATGGGGGGGGTCTAATGACCCCCCTGGGCATTTGCGCGGGTGCCTGCTGATAGATATCAGCAGTCACCCCGGCGCGATCCCCGCCCAGCGCGCGGCGGGGACCGAAATTCCCACGGGCGTACAGGTACACCCTTGGTCCTTAACCCCTTCAGGACGGAGCCCATTTTGGCCTTAAGGACCGGAGCGTTTTTTGCACATCTGACCACTGTCACTTTAATCATTAATAACTCTGGAATGCTTTTAGTTATCATTCTGATTCCGAGATTGTTTTTTCGTGACATATTCTACTTTAACATAGTGGTAAATTTTTGTCGATACTTGCATCCTTTCTTGGTGAAAAATCCGTAAATTTGATGAAAAATTTGAAAATTTAGCATTTTTCTAACTTTGAAGCTTTCTGCTTGTAAGGAAAATGGATATTACGAATACATTTTTTTTTGGTTCACATATACAATATGTCTACTTTATGTTTGCATCATAAAATTGACGTATTTTTACTTTTGGAAGACACCAGAGGGCTTCAACGGTCAGCAGCAATTTTCCGATTTTTCACAAAATTTTCAAACTCAGTATTTTTCAGGGACCAGTTCAGGTTTGAAGTGGATTTGAAGGGTCTTCATATTAGAAATACCCCATAAATGACCCCATTATAAAAACTACACCCCCCAAAGTATTCAAAATGACATTCAGTAAGTGTTTTAACCCTTTAGGTGTTTCACACGAATAGCAGCAAAGTGAAGGAGAAAATTCACAATCTTCATTTTTTACACTCACATGTTCTTGTAGACCCAATTTTAGAATTTTTACAAGGGGTAAAAGGACAAAATTTTTACTTGTATTTGTAGCCCAATTTCTCTCGAGTAAGCACATACCTCATATGTCTATGTAAAATGTTCGGCGGGCGCAGTAGAGGGCTCAGAAGGGAAGGAGCGACAAGGGGATTTTGGAGAGTACGTTTTTCTGAAATGGTTTTTGGGGGGCATGTTACCTTTAGGAAGCCCTTATGGTGCCAGAACAGCAAAAAAAAACCCACATGGCATACCATTTTGGAAACTAGACCCCTCGGGGAATGTAACATGGGATAAAGTGAACCTTAATACCCCACAGGTGTTTCACGACTTTTGCAAATGTAAAAAAAAAAAAAAAATTTTACCTAAAATGCTTGTTTTCCCAAAAAATTTTTATTTTTAAAAAGGGTAATAGCAGAAAATACCCCTAAAAATTTGAAGCCCAATTTCTCCCGATTCAGAAAACACCCCATATGGGGGTGAAAAGTGCTCTGCTGGCGCACTACAGGTCTCAGAAGAGAAGGAGTCACATTTGGCTTTTTGAAAGCGAATTTTGCTCTGGGGGCATGCCGCATTTAGGAAGCCCCTATGGTGCCAGGATAGCAAAAAAAAACCACATGGCATACCATTTTGGAAACTAGACCCCTCGGGGAACGTAACAAGGGGTTAAGTGAACCTTTATACCCCACAGGTGTTTCACGACTTTTGCATATGTAAAAATTTTTTTTTTTTTTTTTACCTAAAATGCTTGTTTTCCCCAAAATTTTACATTTTTAAAAAGGGTAAAAGCAGAAAATACCCCCCAAAATTTGTAACACAATTTCTCCCGAGTACGGCGATACCCCATATGTGACCCTAAACTGTTGCCTTGAAATACGACAGGGCTCCAAAGTGAGAGCGCCATGCGCATTTGAGGCCTAAATTAGGGATTGCATAGGGGTGGACATAGGGGTATTCTACGCCAGTGATTCCCAAACAGGGTGCCTCCAGCTGTTGCAAAACTCCCAGCATGCCTGGACAGTCAACGGCTGTCCGACAATACTGGGAGTTGTTTTGCAACAGCTGGAGGCTCCGTTCTGGAAACAGTGGCGTACCAGACGTTTTTCATTTTTATTGGGGAGGGGAGGGGGGCTGTGTAGGGGTATGTGTATATGTAGTGTTTTTTACTTTTTATTTTATTTTTTGTGGTAGTGTAGTGTAGTGTTTTTAGGGTACAGTCGCACGGGCGGGGGGTTCACAGTAGTTTCTCGCTGGCAATTTGAGCTGCAGCAGAAAGTTTGCGGCAGCTCAAATTTGCAGCCAGATACTTACTGTAATCCTCCGCCCATGTGAGTGTACCCTGTACGTTCACATTGGGGGGGACATCCAGCTGTTGCATAACTACAACTCCCAGCATGCCCGTTGGCTGTCGGTGACTGCTGAGAGTTGTAGTTTTGCAACAACTGTAGGTACACTGGTTATGTATCACTGAGTTTGTGACCTAACTCAGTGTTTCACAACCAGTGTGCCTCCAGCTGTTGCAAAACTACAACTCCCAGCATGTACGGTGCATGGTGTAAGGTGACTGCTGAGAGTTGTAGTTTGCAACAGCTGGAGGCAAACACTGAGTTAGTGAAACACTGAGTTAGGTAAAAAAAAACTCTTGAGTTTCACAACCAGTGTGCCTTCAGCTGTTGCAAAACTACAACTCTCAGCAGTCACCGACAGCCAACGGGCATGCTGGGAGTTGTAGTTATGCAACCAGCAGATGCACCACTACAACTCCCAGCATGCACTTTAGCTGTTTGTGCAAGCTGGGAGTTGTAGTTAGACAACAGCTGAAGGTACACTTTTCCATAGAAAGAATGTGCCTCCAGCTGTTGCAAAACCATAAGTCCCAGCATGCCCATAAGGGAATGCTGGGAGTTGTGGTGGTCTGCCTCCTGCTGTTGCATAACTACAGCTCCCAGCATGCCCTTTTTGCATGCTGGGAGCTGTTGCTAAGCAACAGCAGGAGGCTGTAACTCACCTCCTGCTGTTGCTTCATCGCTGGACTGTCCCTCGCCGCCGCAGCTGCTCCTGGGGCCCCGATCCCAACAGGGGCGCCGGGGATCGGGGTCCCCAGCACCGGGGGTCGTCTTCCCGCACCCGCTCACGTCCTCCGGAAGAGGGGCGGAGCGGGTGCGGGAGTGACACCCGCAGCAGGCGCCCTGATTGGTCGGCCGGTAATCCGGCCGACGAATCAGGGCGATCGTGAGGTGGCACCAGTGCCACCTCACCCCTGCAGGCTCTGGCTGTTCGGGGCCGTCAGAGACGGCCCCGAACAGCCAGTAATTCCGGGTCACCGTGTCACCGGAGACCCGATTGACCCGGAATCGCCGCAGATCGCTGGACTGAATTGTCCAGCGATCTGCGGCGATCGCCGACATGGGGGGGCATAATGACCCCCCTGGGCGATATGCCGGGATGCCTGCTGAACGATTTCAGCAGGCATCCGGCTCCGGTCCCCAACCGGCTAGCGGTGGGGGCCGGAATTCCCACGGGCGTATGGATACGCCCTCGGTCCTTAAGGACTCGGGATGCAGGGCGTATCCATACGCCCTATGTCCTGAAGAGGTTAAGTACCAGGGAGCAAAGACGTACCTGTACACCCTTGGTCCTTAAGGGGTTAAAGGGGTACTCCGGTGGAAAAACTATTTTTTTTTCTTTTTTAAATCAACTGATGCCAGAAAGTTAAACATATTTGTAAATTACTTCTATTAAAAAATCTTAATCCTTCCAGTACTTAATAGCTGCTGAATGCTACAGAGGAAATTCCTTTCTTTTTGGAACACTGATGACATCACGACCACAGTGCTCTCTGCTGACATCTCTTTCCATTTTAGCGACCGTGCATAGCAGATGTATGCTAAGGGCAGCATGGTGGCTTAGTGGTTAGCACTGCTGCCTTGCAGTGCTGGGGCATTGGGTTCAAATCCCACTAAGGACAACAATAAATAAAGACTTACTATTATTATAATAACGTCAGCAGAGAGCAGTGTGTTCGTGATGTCATCAGAGAGCATTCCAAAAAGAAAAGAATTTCCTCTGTAGTATTCAGCAGCTAATAAATACAGGAAGGATTAAGATTTTTTAATATAAGCAACTTACAAATATGTTTAACTTTCTGGCACCAGTTGATTTAAAAAAGAAAAAAAAATAGTTTTTCCACCGGAGTACCCCTTTGATCAGTGTCTGCAATCAATGTATTGCATGTTATAGCCCCCTATGGAAGATATATTATTGCAAAAAAAAAAAAAAAAAAGTGCTAAAAAATAGTTAATAAATGTGTTTTAACCTCTTCCCTAATAAAAGTTTGAATCACCCCACTTTTCCCATTTAAAAATAAAACTATGTAAATAAAAATAAATATAAACATATTTGGTAACGTGTGTAAATGTCTGAACTATAAAAATATCTCGTTAATTAAACCGCATGGTCAATGGGGTACACATAAAAAAAATTCCAAAGAACAAAATAGCGTATTTTTGGTCATTTTATATATCATACATTTTGGCGCAAAAAACAAGCCATCATATGGGTCTGTAGGTGCAAAATTGAAAGGGTTATGATTTTTTAAATGTAAGGAGGAAAACACGAAAGTGCAAAAACAGAAAAACCTTAAGGGATATATGGTCAAAAAAAATTACTTATTATTTTAATATGTTTTTTTTTTATGATAATAATTTTTAACACTTTTGGTCACAGAAAAAAAATCATAAAATATAAAATTTTTCACACTGCCTGCTAGAGCAAACACAAAAGATTGACACTTGGCAGCTTTGCTGTAAAAACTGGAATTGAATGAGTAAAATCATAGAAGATACGCACAACGCACGCTATACATGAGAAATTAATTAAATGACAACAATGCACTGTGTGTGCTAAGCAAGGGATCCCGATTTTCAGCCCCAGAATCATCAACATGCTGCATGGACAGAAGTAATGTTATATCTGGAAGAAAACAGCCATGCTCTTCAAGTCTCATACAATTTCCTTGAACCCATCTCTAACTCATTTTTGCCTAGAAATTGACTCATCATCATCTGGACCTTAAAAAAAAGCCTTACAGACACACATTTTATTTCAATAGTTATGTTGTTTCAAAAATGAATTGGTTGTTCCAGTGATGACCGAGAGTGTATTCCGCACAGCAGAATTGTGTATCAGAGTACTGCTGGGGAGAAAATACATATACTCCCAAGAAGATTTGCAGAATAATGAGCGGATGGGGGGGGGGGGGGGGTGGTATGTTTACCACAATTTGGAAAAACACTGTAATTATTGGGGAAGTTAAGTTTTTTGGGCCAGAGGAATGGGATCTTGATTCTGGCTAGGTCCACAATGAGGAAGCTCCAGAGGGAAAGATTCAGTGAGGAGATTTCAAGTGTGCCCATAAATGACAAATTCTTCGGGCAGATTCCGCCTTAAAAATGAGCATGACTATTCTTTTGGAGGCAGAATTGTGTACAATGTGAAGTGGAATCCAATTGCACTGGAATTTCTGAAATTCTGTAGTGTGAACCTAGCCTTAACCAAAGAACTGGGGAGATGTGCAGCCAACAGTCAATGATTGTTTAACAGGTTAAAATGATATGAACAGTTGCCAAACAAGAGTTACTGTTCGGCCGATAATCACCACATGTAATAGACCCATAAGACTTATGCCCTGTCTATAAGGAATGGAGATAATTGCAGGATGTCCCATCACTGAGACCCCCATGATTTTGAGAACAGGATTCCTTAAGCTCTCATCTGAATGACACAGTGGTTAAGTATGCGCATTACCAAAGACAGCCTAGCACTGTACTTCTGTATCTTCGGAACTCCCATAGACAATAATTGAAACTGCTGTGTGCATACTTGACAACTTTCCATTCATATGAGAGCTTTAAAGGGGTACTCAGCCCCTAGACATCTTATCCCCTATCCTTTGGATGTCTGATTGTGGGGACCCCCACGATCTCCCTGCTGCACCCAGCTTCCTTTAGAGCATCGGGTGCAGCGCCTGAGGTTCGTGACATCACGGTCACACCCCTCTCGTGACGTCATAGGACTCCCATAGACTTGCATTGAGGGGGCTTGGCCGTGATGTCACAAGCCTCCGCCTCGCATCACCAGTCATCTGGCATGGAGCGAAGTTTGCTCCGTGCACCGGATGTCTGGGGTGCCGCAGCCGAGATCGTGGGGTTCCCCAATGGCGGAACCCCCCGCGATCAGACATCTTATCCCCTATCCTTTGGATAGGGGATAAGATGTCTAGGGGCGGAGTGCCCCTTTAAGAATCCTGTTGTCAAGACGATCTTTGAATAAGGGATATGTGTTCATTGTAGCAAAACCCTTGAAGCATCTAATTCATTTTTACAAATAACATAAAATGATTTCTAATTAGGTTTAGCTTTTTAATGTGAACTGGATAGATTAAAGCTAGAAAGACCAACAAACATACCGATCGATAGTTAGCCAAATAATTAGAAAGAGAATATTTAAAAATCCAGTTTAATTATAATCTTTTGTTCTTCTTGCATCTGACTACCTTTAAAAACAGAAATTCCTGATTGATGACAACTTGTAAAGCAAGAAACATTCACAGATGAAGGCATTTTAAAAATGTTGACAGTGAGATTTTAAATACAGCACTTTACAGATTGAAGCATATTCTGGTATTGATTTTAAGACTATTATGTCAGCGGTTCTCCGGTCTCCCATCAAAAACTTAATATCAGAAAAAGAAAAAAAAATGACTGCACTTATTCTGCGTCTGGGAATCTCTGGAACTTTAATACTAATAAATTACTTTCTGAAACTATAAGTCAGGCATAAAAATAAGTCATCGGTTCTTGAAAATGTACTTTGAGCTTTTTAGAAAGACACTTGTTTCTTAAGCTGCATCAGGTCACATTTGAAGTGAGGGAAAATATGCAGTTTTCTATTAGAAGTATGTACTAGAAAATTAGTAACTAACTATAGCTCATAAAAACACTTCCGGGAATTATAAAAGATATAATATTTCCATAAATCAGCAATAGACACAGAGCCGCCATCTGGTTCAAGAAATGACAAACACAGCTGTGGAGGAGGTGAGACTTCTGTCAGTCAACAAGTGATGGTGGCTTTTTTGGAAAAGACAAAAGTAACAGTAAAAACGGAATGAGAGCACAGAAGTTGTATGTAAAACTAACATAACCAAGTAGAATCAGTGGGTATGCTCTGTTCACACATCCACCCTTCCTTATCAAGGAACCATTTACAGTCGTCCCTCAACATACGATGGTAATCCGTTCCAAACGGACCATCGTTTGTTGAAACCATCGTATGTTGAGGGATCGGTGCAATGTAAAGTATAGGACAGCGGTCTACAACTTGTGGACCTCCAGATGTTGCAAAACTACAACACCCAGCATGCCCGGACAGCCAACGGCTGTCCGTGCATGCTGGGAGTTGTAGTTTTGCAACATCTGGAGGTCCGCAGGTTGAAGACCACTGGTATTGGAGGTTATACTCACGTGTCCCCGCCGCTCCGGACCGTCACCGCTGCCCTGGATGTCGCCTTCCATCTCTGTCACCGCGTCCCTGGGGTGTCCCCGACGCTCCGGCAAGGCCTCTGCTTCCCCGGCATCCTCGCTCTCCGTCGCCGCCATCACGTCGCTACGCACGCCGCTCCTATTGGATGACGGGACGGCGTGCGCAGCGACGTGATGACGACGATGGAGAGCGCCGACGATGCAGGGGATCCCGAAGAGGACACGCTGGAGCCCTGAGGACAGGTAAGTGATCGTCAGCGGACCACACGGGGCACCGTAAACGGCTATCCGGTGGCAGCTGAAGCAGTCTGCGCTGCCGGATAGCCGTTTGTGTGATGGCCCCGACATACAAAAGCATCGTATGTTGATGCTGCCTTCAACATGTGATGGCCTCTGAGAGGCCATCGTATGTGGAAATGATCATATGTCGGGGCCATCGTAGGTCGGGGGGTCACTGTACAGGCTAAAATCTCCCTGCTATGACTTTCCCATAACCTCGACACACACCTGGGATTTTGGAACACCAAAGTGGCTGATTTTAATGAACCTAGGTACCTATTCATGAATTAACATAACAGAATAAGACCAAAGGGAAATATATGTTGATAAGTTTTTTAGTGCTGCAGATGAAAGGTTGATCTTGTCTACTGACAGATCTCCATCCCGCCAATGAATGTCCAGAAGACCCAGCTACAGATCAATGCAGAGATCAATCATTCATTGGTTGTTTTGATGTATGGAAATGTCATCAAAATTATCATTTCTCAAAGATCAACTATGAATGACAGAAATAATAAAAAATGTATCTGAAATATCTAATGTATGATCAGAAATAGAAAAAGAACTGTTGACCCTAAACATTTTGGAACTTGGGGGGCAAATATATTATTAACACTTTACACTGACATGGCTCTGCTTTTGCGAGACAGATTTCACAGTGGAGGAGTTTTGCTGCAGGGTGGAGCTCGATTCCACAGCATAGGAGCCTCAGTAAAGGGGAGGAAGTGCATCCTCTGAAGAATGAAGACGAACATCACTGTGCAAGGGGGCTTGAGAACGCCACCCACCCCAGTGCTCCAAGCTTCTGATTAGCATATGGAGGAAAAGAAGAATATCGGTAGGGCAAAAGCCTTTTCATTAGTATCACTTGCACTAAAAGTCTATACCAATACGTTTATGCTAGTGATACTGATGATAGATTCCCTTTAAGTATTTGTTTTTCACAACAGAGAACATTACAACAGTCTATCGAAATAACAGACATCTGTTTTGGATTTGTTGGATTCATTCTAGCATAGATGATTTAGTTACTCTATAAAAGTGCCAGTCTACCTGAAAAACATTTTCCTTAGTGATAGTAACTGTGGCCATCATTGGCATTGAGCTTTCACAGTACAGAAAGGCTCAGACTCTTCTGCACTGAAAAAAATGATGTCCAGATGTATTCCTAATCTGATTTTATGGAATTTTTATAAGAACTAAAAAATAAAAAGACATATCAACAGGAAATAGCCACAAGCTAGGCACCAACACAGCACAAAATGCAAAGAAAATGCAAAAAGCCACATCTTAATTATACAAAACATGTAACCCTAACTTAGCAAAATACCACCTTAATAGAAACCTAACCCTAAAAAACACATGACACCCTAAATTACCACACCCTGAATTCTTTAAATTCTAAGATCAACACAACCCCTGGAAATGAAAAGAAAATAAAAGAAGAGAAAAAGAAGAAGAAAAAAAGGAGACAGAGAGAGGGCTTCCGTTTCAACGAAGTCTACTTTTTGGTTAAAAAATCTGCATTATCTTTATTCTGTAGGTCCATGCGGTTACACTGATACCCAACTTTATCACTATTTCCCTAATTTTAAGTCCCCATAGGGGTCTATTACATGCAGTCTTCATATTGCATACACTGAACAATGCTGTTCTTAGGCTGCCTGTAGGAGACTTCTTTCTTTCCTGACATCTGTATGGCACCCCACGATTTTGCAGTGGGTGTCCTAATCAGCTACCCTGAGCTACCGGCAATTGATTTTCGGGACTTTTAGGCACCACAATCAACTTTGCCTGCAATCAACTCAGCCCAGCATTAGCCACGGGTCCTGGCTGGGGATGGCAGCCAGGACCAACCCTCTATGAAGTGCCCTTAACTCCTAAGTGCACTTCAGAGAATGGGAGCGGGCTTAGGGCGTACAAAACTCCCTGTATCTTTAAGGTAATAATTGCTTCAGTGTGGCTGTGTGCCTCGGACATCCACTCATCTGTTCTTATGATGAATTATAGTTCTGCATACCACTCAAAGAGCGATGGAACCTACATAGACCTCCAGTGTCTGGGGACCACCAATCTTGTGGTAACCAAAAGATATCTCAGCACTCCCCTTTTAAATTAGCAAATGAGTCTTGAAGGAGAGACAACAAAGTCAACCTGGTTCCTTGCAAATTTTTCATGATTTAAAAAGATTTTATCCCAGAAATCCTGGACCTTTGGTCAACTCCACCACACATTCTGATTGTGTAATTTTTCTTCCAGACTCTAGAGGAAGGTGACATTTCATGGGAAAATATGCACACCTTCTGCACTTTTTCTTAGTTGAACCTGAACGCCAAATCATTTTCCCATGTAGAAAAAAAGACACTTCGCCTGGAATTCCTGATGTTAGCATCACATATCCTCAGGCCTGCTTTTTTTGGCTAAAAACAAATCATTAAAAGCTGTGAATCTTTCAAGAAGAGAATATGTCCGCGATTAAATCCCAAAAACTTCTGGGCTGCAAACCTGGGTGGAAAAGCCGGGTTTCCCATTTCCCATTTATTCAAGACCCGTCAAGTAACCAAGATCAAATAAGGCCAGCCAGGAATTTGTTCTGTGTCTGCCCTCATCAGCCATGGGACCAGTGATAGTGCAGCAGGATTTAATAGGGCCAACATTGCCACCCACATTTTGGTCAGACCATGCTGTACATAATTCCAATATAAAGGTTAGGATCACTGGGTATAGCTATAGATCTGGCAGGCCTACTCCTGGGCTTTCAGTTTAATCAAAGTACAGCCCTTTACTCTAGATTTACCACTTTTACATATGTAATTGAAAAGTAGCATCTTAAAATATACACCAGGGACACAAATAAGTACTTCTGAAAGACATTTAAGCCATTTGGGAGTATATCCATCTTATGGACACTTATCTGTCCAAACCATGACAAGTAGTGATATATTGAGCCCTCAAAAAATAGACATGAAGAAGGCCTCTGACAGGATTCCATTTGCTCTTACCTGGGCAGAAGGAGATAAGTATAATGCCATGATCTTGCTATATGTCGCGGTGCCATGGGACTTAGCTACAAGCGACATACATGTACACCACGCAGTTCCACAATCACTGCGTCACCCGATATGGTGATCGGGACCAGCTGGCTGCTGTTATCAGCAGCCGGGACCTCATGGATAATGGCGAATATCAACAAACCCGCTGATGTCCACCATTAATCCTTCTGATGTTGTGATCAATACTGATCACGGCATCTGACGTATTGCAGTCTGTTCAGACACACATTAAACCACCCATGGTGCAATTGGGGTTGGTCCGATGTGTTAAGATGGCTGGCAGAGCTTCACTCACCTGCTCCAGGCAGCTCCTGCAGTCTTCTTGTCTGGTCTGCCTTCTAGCAGACCAGAGAAGCAGATCGCAGATAACACTGATCAGTGCTATAGGAGGGCAGGACAGGAGGGGAGCGGTTTGTGAAAGAAATTAACTCTGTTTTTCTATTCCTGTATAACCCCTTTAAGGCCAAAATGGGCTGTGTTCTTAAGGGGTTAATGAAGGGCTAAAACCCATCTGCTTCAAAAAAGGCACATATACATTTTCAATGGACAATATCAAAGACCTTCTTCGCGTCTATTGCCAATAGAAACATCGGGACCTTCTGGGCTATCAATGTAATGGTATGCACAGTGTGTCCCAGGCCCCCTCCCATGCACAAAACCCGTTTGATCCAAGTTGATCGCAGGAGTAATAACTCCTCACAACCTATGCACCAATATCTTTCAGTATCTTTTGATTTCACAATTAATGAGTGATATAGACCAATAGTATAGTATAGATCCGTACATATGATCTTTACTTGGCTTAGGCAAGACCACTACCAAGGGTTCTAATGATTGTTTTGGGAAAGGGCAAGAGGATACAATACTTTTCTAAGTGATATCCAGATTTAAATGCAGTACAATAAAAATGGCGGGGAAAGAAATTAAACAAGAAAACTCTTAATACTTTAAGCTTGATATTGACAGCGGGGATTCACCAATGTTGGCAATCATGGGAACTACTAGCTGTCATTATCGATTTAACCTTTGTAAATGTCAGTCTGTAGTGTTGAACAGTAAATGTTTTATATATGATTTACACATTTAAAGGGAACTGTCACATGTGCAATAAAAGCAGCCTCTCCACTATATCTTGATTAATGCTCCCTGTTATTGTAAAAATTTGAAATATATTCTTTATTCACCAGCGCACTGTATCGGCATACAGACAGGATATGGCCACAACTAGTCATTGTCCAGCTGTGATTGACAAGCCGATAGGCTTCTACGACACTTGCATGCCAAAATTGGGAATATGCCAGTAAGAGGAAGACTGCACCTGCATCATAGGCTCAAACTGGCCATGAATAAGAGGCTATGACACTGGTGCAGTCTTCCTCTCAAGTACAAGGAAACCTCTTGATCTGTCAGTCATGCCTGGAGAGTCAAAGTTGGGTCAATGACTAGTTGCTGCCATATTACTGCCCTTATCAGTGTCCTAACAATTGCGATCATAAAGTTTATGACTGTTTTGGGATGGCACAATAACACAATTCAAAGAATTTGTCACTGCGCTGAACATCAATTCAATTGGGATGCACTTCACTTCTGAAATTAATGAACGTACACTTTATTTTCTGGTTTTGGAGATCACCTTGGAGCCTAACGGCGGTGTAACAAAGAAAATCTTCAGAAAACCAACATCCACTAATAGTTTTCTGAACTGGCGTAGCTACAATCCAACCCCTTTGAAAAGGGGCATTCCTATCGGACAGTACTTCAGAGCCAGGAAGAAGTGTTCAAGTGAGGAGGCCTCAAATTGTTATATGAAAGGTTCCTCTCTAGAGGTTATCTCAAGAAAGCTTTGCATAAAGCTCATGCTAGAGCAAGATCTACCCCCAGATCGAAACTTTTGAAGACAAAGTCCAATACCGTAGGTGAACAAAGAATGGTGAGATGTATCGGAACCTATGACCAGAACCATCTGCAAGTTTCTAACATCCTGCGAAAGTACTGGCCAATCTTACTGGCCGATAATGATCTGAGAGAGGTACTTACCCCTAACCCGTCTATAACATATCGACGAGGACAAAATATACAGGAAAAAATTGTGAGTAGCCATTTTGGTTGGAACGTGGGTGTCACTTGTCACTTTTTACCAAAAATTAAGACCTTTATTAATCCAGTTTAAGGGACGAAAATATGAGAATAGAGAATTTATGAATTGTCAAACGACAGGTGTCATATATATCGCTCAATGAGATTGCCCAAAGATTTATGTGGGCAAAACACTCCAACAACTCTGAAGACGTACCATATCTCTAATAGAGATGAGCGAATCGAATATGATGAATCCAAATTCATTACAAATTTCAAGAAAAATTCGATTTGCAAAGAATGCAAATATTGCAGCGATTTTATTGCGCAAATCACTTCATTAAACTCCATTTAGTGCGGTCCGGGGTCCAGGGCATCTAAAATGGCAGATACACATGTGAGGACATGGGGCAAGGAACTCTGGGAAGGCAGGAACAAGGGTAGGCAGCATATCCCTGAATCGCATGCAGGATGCAGCCTATCAGCAGCCAGTCACCCCTGTGATGTCACAGCCCTATATAATCGGCAGCCATATTCCGGTGAGTCACTTCAACCTTTCACTACAGAAAGATAGGACTGTCAGCGCTTTGTGTGTTACACAGAAAAGCTTTTTCCAACAGCGTTTCACCTCCTAGTCACGTCAGCGTTCTGGTGGACAGAGAGCAGTGCGTTTTTCACTGAAAATAATTTTTACTGCAGTTATTTACCTCCCAGTCACTTTCTACAGCATTGTATTACATAGATGGGCAGAGATCTGCGTGTTTCCTCATACATTTGACCAAGCTGGCTCAGCTTGAAAAACCTTAGCAGAGGATGGAAGAATAATTTTTGGTGCATGGAGGAAAAACAATGGTGTTGTGCAAAATTACCTTTTTTAAGCGTACTGTAGCGCATTTTTCTGCCCTCATAAATGCATACCACATATCTACATCTAAGTAGTGTACTATTTTGTACCTTTTAATCTGTCGAGGGTCTAGATACTGTGAAAGGCCAGGCAAAAGTAATCACCTTGCTTCTATGATACTTTTCTATTATTGCATTATTTTCATATTACAATCACAAGTATGTTATTTTTACTTGGATATTAATAAAGGATATTTTTTTATCTGTAGCAATGGCTCTTTTTTTATTCAATGTTAGTGATGGAGCTATACTGTCACATTTATTTATAGACCCTCAGCACTAATTACCTATATAATGTGGTTTAAATATAGGAATATATATTTTCAGTGCTGTATACCTTTATGTCTAATACCTACATCTAAGTAGTGTACTATTTTGTACCTGTTAATCTGTCAAGGGCCTAGATACTGTGAAAGTCGAGGCATAAGTAATCACCGTCTGGTGTTGTACTCAAATATTTTTTTAAGTGTACTGTAGTAAATTTTTCTGCCCTCATAAGTACATACCACATACCTACATCTAAGTACTGTACTATCAAATGGTCTGCTGGTTATACTAGTCTGTAGATGGTATAATACATATCCAGCAGTCCATTCCTAATAGTCTGTGAGAGAATGCAATTTTGGGTTCAGTGCACAGCGACTGTGTGCTACAGCACTGTTGTGTACTGCTGGTGTTGTGCAAAAGTAAGTTTTTTAAGCATATTGTAGCAAATTTTGCCCTCATAAGTGAATGCCACATACCTACATCTAAGTAGTGTACCATTTTGTACCTGCATTTTGGGTTTAGTACACAGCGACTGAGTGCTGCAGCACTGTTGTGTACTGCTGTTGTTGTGCTCAAATACTTATTTAAGTGTACTGTAGCGCATTTTGGTGCCCTCATAAGTGCATACCACATACCTACATCTAAGTAGTGTACTATTTTGTACCTGTTAATCTGTCAAGGGCCTAGATACTGTGAAAGTCCAGGGAAAATTAATCACCGGCTGTTTTTTTACTCCACTACTTCTTTAAGCATACTGTAGTGCATTCTTCTGCCCTCGTAAGTGCATACCACATACCTACATCTAAGTAGTGTACTATTTTGTACCTGTTAATCTGTCAAGGGCCTAGATACTGTGAAAAGCCAGGGAAAAGTAATCACCGGCTGGTGTTTTACTCCACTACTTCTTTAAGTGTACTGTAGCACATTTTTTCTGTCCTCATAAGTGCATACCACATACCTACATCTAAGTAGTGTACTATTTTGTACCTGTTAATCTGTCAAGGGCCTAGATACTGTGAAAGTCAAGGCAAAATTAATCACCGGCTGGTGTTTTACTCCGCTACTTCTTTAAGCGTACTGTAGCGTATTTTTCTGTCCTCATAAGTGCATACCACATATCTACATCTAAGTAGTGTACTATTTTCTACCTACTAATCTGTCAAGGGCCTTGATACTGTGAAAGGCCAGGCAAAAGTACTCACCGGCTGGTGTTGTACTCAAAAACCTTTTTAAGCGTACTGTAGTAAATTTTTCTGCCCTCATAAGTGCATACCACATACCTACATCTAAATACTGTACTATTTTGTACCTGTTAATCTGTCAAGGGCCTAGATACTGTGAAAGTCCAGGCAAAAGTAACACTGGCGGGTGTTTTACTGCACTACTTCTTTAAGCTTACTGTAGAGCATTTTTCTGCCCTCATAAGTGCATACCACATGCCTACATCTAAGTAGTGTACTATTTTGTACCTTTTAATCTGTCAAGGGCCTAGATACTATGAAAGGCCAGGCAAAATTACTCACCAGCTGGTGTTGTACTCAAATGCTTTTTTAAGCGTACTGTAGCAAATTTTTCTGCCCTCATAAGTGCATACCACATACCTACATCTAAGTAGTGTACTATTTTGTACCTGTTAATCTGTCAAGGGCCTAGATACTGTGAAAGGACAGCCAAAAGTACACACCTGCTGCTGTTCTAGACAAATAATGTTTTAAGCGTAGTGAAGCGTATTGTACTCCCCTCATTTACGCACTAAGTATGTCAGGCAGAGAAGTGCCAGGATGTGCACAGAGGAGTGGAAGAGGCCTAAATTCATCAGGCCCATGGAGAGGTCGTAGCAGACCAGGGACGAGTGGCAGCAGGATTCGCAGCGAGAGTCCTGATCTCTCGGTATCAGCTAGCGGTCGTGTCTCAACCAGCAGCCCATCTGCCGTCATCGATTGGTTAACACGGTCATCCACTTCATCACAAGGGACATCTGATACCCCCAATCAACAGTCGGTGGGTTCCTCAGACACATCCCTCAGTTGGCATGGCCCGGGAGCAATCCCTGTCCTCCCATTGTCTTTGTCCTATGCTGTTCCCTCCCCTAAAGAAGAATCTTATGCTGTGGGTTCAGCTCCAATATTCAGTGAGAACAATGTAATAGAGGACAGTCAGCAGCTACTGCCTAGCCAAGAAGTGGAGGAGACATCAACCGCTTCCTCCGCTAGGTGGGCACGTAGTGATGAGGAGAGTGACGTGGGAGGCGGTGTTGCCAGAATTCCGGGTGCTGAAGCAGACACCGTTGAGGAACCTGAGGAGGACATCAGTGACATGCAGACACTTGTTGATGATGATAATGAAGCCGATCCCAATTGGGAGCCGGGTGCAGAAGGGGCTTCATCATCATCAGAAGAGGCTTGCAGGTTGCACGTGAGGCAGCAGCTGAGCCAGCAAGGTGGTAGCATGGTTGGCAGTCAGCATGATGGGAGGAGTGGAAATTATGGAGCCAAATGTGCCCGGATGAGACCAACTGCTTCGCGGCAGCCTACCTTCCCGGGAGGTAGTGGAACAGGGGTTCCTGGAGATGGCGGCAGTAGCAGTCAATTAGTGCGGACTGTTGGTGGGAAAATCAGCTACTCGGTGGTGGGGCAGTTTTTCATCAAGCGTCTGGAGGAGGTTAACAAAGCCAGATGCAAGATGTGTCGGCAGAAGGTGAAGCGTGGCCATGGTTCCAATATTGGCACTACGGCCCTGCGTTAACATATTCTGTGCCACCATAAAGCGGCCTAGGAAAATCGTGGCTCCGATGTAGTGGTCCAGCCTGCTGGATCACCCAGTGGCATTCCGTTCCCTCTTTCAGCCAGCCAAGGCTCCACCACCTCAGCCAAAGGGAGCTGTGTGTCATACCCTCCTTCTGTCGCTCCAGATGCTCCTCCTACTTTTAGTCAGTCATTCGGCCAAGAATCCATCGGCAAAGCCATGTCCAAGAGACAACAGTATGCGCCCACTCATCCATTGGCACAGAAGCTGTATGTGCTCCTGTCCAAGTTACTGGTGCTGCAATCCTTCCCTTTTCAAGTGGTGGACTCTGCACCTTTCAGAGAACTGATGGCTTGTGCCGAGCTGAGGTGGAGAGTGCCAGGCCGTCATTTCTTTGCAAAGAAGGCAGTACCAGCCCTGCATAATTTTGTGGAAGAGAAGGTGGGCCAGTCCTTGAGCCTGTCAGTGTGTACCAAAGTGCACGGCAGCGCTGACGTCTGGAGCTGTAACTATGGTCAGGGGCAATACATGTAGGGGCACAGTGGAGCACAGTTTAGGTTTCACGAAATGGACAGGAGAGGAGGTGCAGGAGCAGCCAGAGGAGCTAGAGGGTTATGAGGAAGGCGAGACAGAGGACCCAGACACACCGTGGCAGTATGCAGTGGAGATGGAGGCAGGAAGTCCCTCCGAGTCACTTGCACAAATGGCACGATGCATGCTCACTTGCTTGTGTAGTGACCGCTGAATTGTCACTATTCTGGCTCTCCACCTTATTGGACCCTTGCTACCACCACAAAATGGGGGGCCTTTTTTACACCCACTGAGAGGGAAGACACACTGACCTTCTACAGAGACATCCTACGTAGTCAGTTGGCCGATGCCTATCGGCACCATCGTCCATCCTCTCACAGGTCTGAATCGGGGGGCCCTCTTTGCTCACCTTCCATTGCCATGGCTTCTGGGTAGGGGTGGCAGGAGCAGTACCAGCTCCATTAGCAGAAGCCTGAGTCTACAGTAGCTGATGAGTACCTTTCTTCACCCGCATAGTGAGGCAACTCATCAGCAGCAAGACCTGAACCAGCAGGCAGTGGCATACCTTGACATGCCCATGCCGCTGGACTTCTGGGCAGCCAAACTTGATTTGTGTCCACAACTAGCAGGGTTTGCCCTGGAAAAGCTGTCCTGCCTGGCCAGTAGTGTTCCATCAGAGCAGGTGTTTAGTGCGGCGGGGGCCATAGTCACCCCAAGGAGAACTCGTCTGTCCACGCAAAATGTGAAGAGACTGACCTAAGTGAAGATGAATCAGGCATGGATCAGACAGTATTTCCACCCACCAATGCCTGATGCATCAGAGTAGATTGACCATGGTGCCCCACCAACACTTCACAAATATGGATAGTGCCAAATAGATTTAAGGCGCTGCTCCCCAGTTACAAACATTCCTCCGCAACAGACCTTTTTTCATCCACCTTCATCACCGGTTACTGGTATTGCCACCCACCGCACCGCTCTGTCACCGGGTCACTTTCAGGACCCCTGATGTTGCTGCTGCCACCTCCAGGATGTCTCATTCCTCCACTATATGTTCACCTCATGCTGCCGCCAACTCCAGGCTGTGCCATTCAGCCACTATATGTTCTACTCATGCTGCCGCCAACTGCAGGCTGTGCCATTCAGCCACTATATGGTCTCCTCATACTGATGCCACCTCCTCTGTCATTGTGCTGCCATGTAACATGTGACTCCTTGTTAGATTTGGTCCTTTGTAACCACACTATTTATTCAAAGTGTCAATATCATATGGCCGACATAGATTGTAAACACCAAAAGAGAGACATACGACAACAATGTTAATAGAAATGTAGACAAATGTTATTAGAATACAACAATGGTATAAAACCATATAAAAGACATGTATAAGTGAAGGTACCACAAATACTCAGGCAGAAGAGAAGAGAATGAGAGTACTCCTACAAAAGATACATTTATATATGTAGCAGAAAATATGAAGTCCAATGCCTGGGAAAAGAAAATGCCTCCAGTAATAGCGGACTAGTCTATCAAATCACTAGGAAACTGCTGTGTTGCGCTGGCATATGCAGGAGACATGTAGTCTCAAGCCTATGTCCGCATCAACACTGATGGCTACAATAGGAAGGTGCAAGGAAGTAAAGTACAACAGTAAATATGTAAAATATGAAAACCCAGTGGAGGATAGTATACAAAGCTACATATGCATTTAAGTGGCATGGTGGGACCCCCCCTCCCCCTTATCTTAACCATTGTCCGAAATGTCAACTTTTCGGAGCAGATCTATGGGACTGTCTGTGGGACTGCCCTCAGGTTGGGGTTTTGTGGGGTGAAGTTCGGGACTTACGATTGCAAATCTGGGGCTGCTCTTTGCCACTCTCTCCAGAGCCGTATTTGTTCCATTATGTACCTGTCCGGGAATCGGACCCCCCTGACCGTGGAGGGTTGTCTAAAGGTATTCACCTGTTATTACTGGTTGTGAAACAATGCCTGCTGCGACACTGGTTGGTGCCATCACTACCGAACTTAGAGGTCGTTAAATCTGAGTTTCATTCAGTTTTACATAAAGAAATGCTGTTGGCCATACGTAATTCAGAATTACACGCCAAATCATTTTTTCAAAAGTGGAGGGCTTACCTTCACTACCTCTCTGATGTTAGGGAACGTTATAGAATAGTGGGTCATTTTAAATCTACCTCTTGGTATAACTTGGAAAGTTTGAGGAACTCCTTGGGAAACCTTAAATTACCAGACTAATATGATCCTAATACCCTCTTTATGTGAGCTCTTAGAGCTTTGGTAATAAATGTTTCTATTTCCATTTTCTGCCAAGGGGTGCGGAGGCAGAAGACGAGCGGGCACTGACTTTAGATAGATTGCTACAAGTTCTCGCAATATAATGAGCCACTCGGAGTCTTGCATAGTGTCACAGTTTTTCTTTTCTTTTATTCTGAACACACCGCAATGGGAAGGTTATTTGGTTTTCTTTTGTTTCTTTTTGTTTTTATTCCATGGTTTATGTACATTTTTGCACAACTGCATCTTATTTGTCTCATATACTATTTGTAAAATACCAGAAGTTATGCATGCCTCTATCCTATGTCAGTGGTTTTTGTGACAACTATAGATTACCATGTCAGCTATTTTTGCTTGATGTTGGATCCGGTCATCCAGATCTGTATAATGTATATTGCATACTTTTGGAATAAAATGTATTCCAAAAAAAAAAATATGAAAACCATACAAGTACATGACCAGAGCACCCAAGGAGTACCTCTCATCTCTTACCCCAAACGCGTTTTCGCAAACAATGGCTTCATCAGGGGGTGTGTCTATCAGGGTGTGAGAGGCAGTATAAATGGTGACGACTGGCCAATCATGGATGGTGTACTTAATATGCTGAATAACCCTTATGTGTGGGGAGGCGCGACATCTAAAAAGCTGAACATACCTCCGCATCTGTCCTAGATTCATGTGCGCCGTTCGCCAGCTGAACTGAAGACAGGAAGTGGAGGTCACGGAAGGTCCACTTCCGTTCCCGTGACCTCCACTTCCTGTCTGCAGTTCAGCCGGCGAACGGCGCACATTTACTGTTGTACTTTATTTCCTTGCACCTTCCTATTGTAGCCATCAGTGTTGATGCAGACATAGGCTTGAGACTACATGTCTCCTGCATATGCCAGCACAACACGGCAGTTTCCTAGTGATTTGATAGACTAGTCCGCTATTACTGGAGGCATTTTCTTTTCCTAGGCATTGGACTTCGTATTTTCTGCTACATATATAAATGTATCTTTTGTAGGAGTACTCTTATTCTCTTCTCTTCTGCCTGAATCTTTGTGGTACCTTCACATATACATGTATTTTATATGTTTTTATACCATTGTTGTATTCTAATAAAATTTGTCTAAATTTCTATTAACATTGTTGTAGTATGGTCACTATTCATTCAAAGTAAACGCCGGGGCCAGGGACATTAAAACTTGGGAGTGTAATATTACATTTCGATTTGAAAGTCTTTAATTTCAAATTGAAAATCTTACATTTCAATTTCAAAATATAAACTTTAAATTTAAAAAAATTGATGTAATCTTTTCAAGACTGAGGCCCTATGGTCGTCGACGTCATATAGTAGCTGTGGAATTACCACAAAAATCCAATGAAACAGGTTGGAGCGAACACAACGAACCATAACTGATTAAATGAAACTGTCACGAGGCTGGCTGGAGGTGGATCCTCTGTGCCAGAGAGGGATTGGCGTGGACCGTGCTGGTGGACCGGTTCTAAGTTGCTACTGGTATTCACCAGAGCCCGCCGCAAAGCGGGATGGTCTTGCAGCGGCGGTAGCAACCAGGTCGTATCCACCAGCAACGGCTCAACCTCTCTGACTGCTGAAGATAGGCGCGGTACAAGGGAGTAGACAAGAGCAAGGTCGGACGTAGCAGAAGGTCAGGGCAGGCAGCAAGGATCGTACTCAGGGGCAACGGCAGGGGGTCTGGAACACAGGCTAGGAACACACAAGGAAACGCTTTCACTGGCACAATGGCAACAAGATCCGGCGAGGGAGTGCAGGGGAAGTGAGGTATAAATAGGGAGTGCACAGGTGAGAATACTGATTAGGCCTGCTGCGCCAATCAGTGGCGCAGCGGCCCTTTAAATGGCAGAGACCCGGCGCGCGCGCGCCCTAAGGAGCGGGGCCGCGTGCGCCGGGACAACACAGACGGGGAACGGGTCAGGTACGGGAGCCGAGATGCGCATCGCGAGCGGGCGCGTCCCGCATCGCGAATCGCATCCCGGCTGGGAGTAATATCGCAGCGCACCCGGTCAGCAGGTCTGACCGGGGCGCTGCGAATGAGAGAACGCTGCGAGCGCTCCGGGGAGGAGCGGGGACCCGGAGCGCTCGGCGTAACAGAAACATTTGCAATTCCACAAAAAGTAAGACAGTGGGAGGGGGGAGGCCGGGGGCACTGAGAGGCATGGGCTGGAACAGATGGTAGCTCGCCTTGTGGCGAACCAATAGCTTGATAATCACCAGAATGGGTACTCAAAAAGTTTAAATAAATTCAAATTAAATAAAATAAAAATTACATAAAAAATCTATTTATTCTCTTCAATTTTTACGCCATCCATATGGTCTCCCTGCTGCCACATCCAGAAGCTCTGCCGCAGTGATTCTACTAGCGATGCCTGTAGTCTGCATGTCATACTGAATAACAGTCTTATTTCACTAACACAGCACACTCCCTATGCGTGTTAGGACAAAGCAAAGTGTTCTACACCCTGTTGAGGTTCTCTATAGGCCAGAAATAGCCATTTTTAATAGTGATTCGCCGTGAATAAATTCGAACTGAACCAAATTTTTTCGGAAAATTGGCAAATCGGCCGAATCAAATTTTTCAAAAATTCGCTCATCTCTAATCTCTTAACACGTGAGTACCATAAGAACTGGGATTGATACACCCCTTGCGATGCATTTTGCTACTGTACATGGAGGGGTCATTTCCAGTCTAAATTCTGGGGTTTTATTAAATCTAAGCTGGGCCGAGACGGGGCAATCTTGACAAAAAATTACTCAGTGAGGAAGCAAAATGTATATTTAGACTCAAGGCTTTGAGTCCTTTAGGGTTAAATGAAGGATTCACCTTTATGGCATTCATCTGAAATACTAAGAAATCCTGCCTAACAATCATTCAATAACCAATAATACATTAGTTTATTAATACACTGCCTGTTTAAAATGCTGTGGCCGGTAAATGGAACATAATCCATTTATAGAAGTAATACCTATGGATCGAGTAGGATAAGACCTGAATTAAGAGGATCATATGTAAATAAATATATACATACATAATATTCAAGCAGGTGCACTGCCTTCTTAATACCAAGCAGGTGTACTATTTCTCGATATTATGAGTGATGCAGCATCATATGGCTACATTGGTTAGAATTCAAAAACATGAACAAGATATTTTATTGTTTGGCCAATGAGTCATAAAAACTGTGAAAGCAAGAAAATAAATGAAGAATAAATGCTATGACCAAACAATCAGTATATGAAAGTGTATCAAGTCCAAAATTATACATCTGCAATTTGAAGAACATCAGCACCGAATGAGACTCAGTCCCAGCACAGCTTCTACTGCGTAAGCATATTGGCAAAAGACGAAATTAGACTAAGTCCTAGCGTAGGTTTTACCACGTAGGTATAGTGACAGCGAAAAAGCAAAGTGTTCATAGATAGAAGCCACGCATGCGCCGGACTTTATCTAGCGGTGTGTATACGCTAAGTCCGTGCGAATAGAAAGCTGGGGCAGGACATAATCAGTGAGCGCATCCTATGGGTAAGCACTGGCGTGTATGGATTTTCATGATAGGTCTGAAATCTTGGGATATAATCAAAATGCAGGTGAGTGAGTGACTGCTGATAGGATATCCTTAAAAAGAGATCCTGGATTGGAGTATTCCTGGCTGTGATGTAAGCATAGGAGGCTTTAAAGCCTCCTGATCGGCATTTCTCACTCAGAGCTCATTAACCTCTTGACAAAGTCAAGTATGTGACGAAACATGTTGAGGGGGACTGAGCGCAAATAGGTTTTAAAATATAGTGTATCTAACAGGTCCACATATCATCGTGTACTGCAGACATGAGCACAAACTTGTCAACGCAGAATAGGCCAGGCAGCCAAGTGCAATAATACAATGACATAAATAGACGAGATATAGATACACCATTTTAATCCACGTGTGTTAATAAAATTTTAGCATTTTTTTATTTGTATATGGGAAATCTTGGGTATTTTTGGGTCACCCAGGTGACCTTATAGCACATTGCTCATTACCATGCACGCTCGTCTTGGTCAAGGATACATCTTTTTCAATGGGTGCAGGGACACACGCCACTGCCAGATTACTCTAGCAAGGCTCATGTCCTGCTATGTTGAAAAGAAACATGTTTTTTTCCCCAACATCTGCCTTTGGAAAAGGGTTCAGTGACTCCATACAATCTAGATGGTCAGTCAACCCCTCCAACATCAGCAAGAATAATTTTCAGGCATTATTAGATTTATGTAAATAATTCTGGCACATGATGAATATGATAAACAAAACAATGAGGCAGAGATAGCTTAGTTTTATGTAACTAGATCTATATTAAATATCAGCTATGTGCCTCTGTTATCCTCCCTATGTATTCCATATTCATATCATGGAGCATAATAATGTTCTTTATTTAGACCGTACTGTGTTAGTTGGAAAAAAAATCTAACTTTCATATAATTAATCGAAAATATTCAATGTATAATATTTTTAAACAAATACTAAAAATTCCTGTAGCCAGAGAAATTCTCTTTCACGAGCCTTACTTCAGCAGAAGGATTTGTTTGTAAAGTTACCCATAGAGAGTATTTGCTGTTTGGCTTCAACATAGTACATTTATTCCAAACATGGCAGCAACCTTGTCTCCCGTCCAAAGTACATATTTAGATAAAGGAAAATAGGGAGTAAATCTTAGTTTCTGCACATAAAACATTGCAACATGTGTTACTAGCTAAGGAAGACAGAAGTATATTCTCTAACTAGATTAATTGTTACTAGTCATTCATTACCAACCATCTCCCAACAAAAGAAAGAGAGAGAGTGTGATTGTAAAAAGAGTGTCTATATAGGATACTGTATATCATATACCATAAATGTTTAATTGGTGGTGGGAGTCCACTGTTAAGACTACCCTCAAAGAGAGAAACCTCACATCCTCCATTACCTGACATGAATATGCCATGCTGTCCCCACTGACATCTATGAGGAGTTAAATTGTACCTGATTTCTCAACAAAAAATTGAAAAAATGCGTGGAGTTTATAAATATGGGTTGTTATGTTCCCAGCGCTCGTCCCTAGTTCAGTGCCTCCTCTCTTTGCAGTTCTCTGTTTTCCAGTGAGCATAAGCCCCTCTGCCGGCACTGCTCTACATTTTACTTGCCGCCTTTACTTCTCATACTACCCATTCCTATAGTCTACATAGAAGTCTATGTGCTACTCTGGCTTTTAGTTTACTATATTTGTGTCCTGTAATGCAGTTTGTCTTCTGGGTAACATTTGAGTATGATGATCCACAAGACAAACTGCATTTTAGCCAGATCACAAAGAATCATTTTATTATGTGAACACCCTGTATAACACATACACTTACATATAACTGCACATGCACAAGTGTGAATAGATGTAATTCATCTAAGAAGCTATTTGACCACAATATAGCAATTTATAACTTTGCCAGGAATCAGGCTAAGGGCAATTGAGGCAGTCCCTGGTAAATGTAACCATATTTGTACTCTTGCAGCTCCAGAGATACAAGCACTGCCTCACCACAACTTCCTGCTGTCCTTCTTGGTGTCTTGGATAATAGAGATGGACTGAGCCTAAAAACAGGTAGTGAACAGCAAATTCAAGGGAAGTGAAACCCCTTGAGGCTGAAACATTTTTAGCCGTAAAAATGCTACACTTTTTAAAGGCAATAAATTATAGGGATTTGTTTGTGAGCACTCCTACGATCAGATAAGCACAAGCTGTGTGAAAAGTTAGTGTCCATTTAAAGGAGTTCTGTAGTGAAAGATAACTTATACCCTATCAAAAGGATAGGGGATAAGTTATAGATCACGGGGGAGTCTGACCACTGGAACCCCCCCCCCCCCCCCCCCCGGCGGGGCCTTGGCAGTCTGCTGGAAGGCCCATAGAGATACATGGAGGGGCGTGTCGGCAGGAGCTTCCTGCGGGGGATGGAACGGCCGCTTCTGGCAGACTGCCGGGGCCCCAGTGGTCTGACCCCCCGCTATCTATAACTTATGCTCTATTCTTTGGATAGGGGATAAGTTATTTTTCACTGCTCTACTCCTTTAAGCAAACAGCAGAGCAAGCACATGTAGATATATTAGTTTGATTTAAAGAAAACCAAGATGAAGTAGCATCATATGTAGAAAATACAACAGACAACCAGGTTTATCATCAAGAAATCTACGAAAGGGGTGTTCTGCATATGGGCTATGGTATGGAGTACTCTGGTGCTACTCCTGCTCCGTCCTGCAAAAAATAAATAAATAGGAAAATAAACCACCACCCTCCTTCCTGGGTTCCCGCGGAGCGCCACTACAGCTGATCGGTCCTCCGGTTCATCTTCTTCATACTTCCGTGTGAACAAAGCGTCACATGTGACGCTTTGTTCACACGGAAGTATGAAGAAGATGGACCGGAGGACCGATCAGCTGTAGTGGTGCTCCGCGGGAACCCAGGAAGGTGAGTGATGGTTTATTTTCATTTTTTTGCTACCCAGGCAGGACGGAGCAGGAGTAGTCGGCTCCAGAGTACTCCTTTAATGACTAAGATTTAAGGAGGTGCCTGATATTGATGAAGAGGTGATAGAAGAAGTGAGCTGGGCATAAAATGATTGAAATTAAGCTAATTTAGGACCATAATACTATTGACATGAAGCTGCTTGGCAATTTGCTATTACATTTATAGAGACCTACAGCATACTTCATGCCAGAGATCATAAGGAAGACATTTAGCAAGTCTTCCTCCCATATAAAACTAAGTCTGATAGCCTATACAATAGGGGTTAATGGGGCAAGTTGGAATGTTAATGAGACAGAGAAGCACAGCACAAGTATATACATTTGGGAAGCATGAGCTCTGAATGCTTGCTATGCAGGACAGCTGTAATAAAGGTAATCTATTATTTCAGTTCTAAGATTCTTAAGGAGTTGAAGTAAAGTTCAAAAATATTAGAGAATGTCACAGAGATGCCTGTGGACCATCAGTGAACTCACTGTTTAAAAACTGAGCTGGTCTTATGGCTAAACCAGGGAAAAAGCAGAGTTTAATCCATTTTATTTTTACCATAAACACTTCTCAGAAGGTATGGGCATTGCAAAGGGAATCTTTAGGTTGCATCTCTAGAATAGTCTCCAACAGTTAACAGCTTGTAGAAGATACTCAGAAAGGTGGTACGAAATTGCAAACCACAGGAATCATACAAATCCGAGGTTAAAGGCTGGCAGAGTTTGCATAAAATGGCAATATAAATATGGGTCAGGGAAGGCAGTGATAAGAAAGCACAGTGAGAGAACAGTCTGTGTCAGTGCATTAATAGCAAAGTTACACCTTTACACAAAAGCAGGAACAAAAAAACCTTTTAAGTATTGATAAAGGTTTAAAGAAAAGAAGACGCCAAGTCATAGGATGAGTGAAAATGACTGGCACTTAAGGAGGGCAGAGGCAGCATGAATCCCTATAGTGATCAGAAAATTCAGAGCAGCTGCAGAGAGCAGTGATGGGCATAGGCCGCAGTGCCCATGATAGAGAATGTATATTAAATGAAGTATACTACTTTGAAGCACATGCCTAGAGTTCCCCTCTGCCCCTTTTTCCTTTTATACATGCTTAGAGGTTATGGGTCTGGTGGGCTCTTGCTGCAGGTTCTCCCTTAGTTCAGAGGGTAGTTTTGCATGCTTAGACCTTCATGTGAACCATAATTTATCTATAGGATATCCATCAACTGTCTGTTTGCATTGGTGTGTTATACTTTTTAGATATCCATATGCTGCTCCCTTTGTATATCACTTGCCCTTGTACTCTTTGAGACTCATGGCATTTTTCTTTTTGTGTATTTTTCTTTTCTTTTTTTGTGTAATGGTGTCCCTATACTTTGTACCCACTTTACCCTGACGGCACAGGGATAACAAAACAGAAGTCCCAAGTAGGGTAGGGGGTTGGCACCTAGTGCCTCTTACCGGTGATACCGATAACGGATGAAGAGGTAGTCGTTTCAGGGCACGCTTTCTTCCAATTCTTGCTGGCCAGCGGAGTGAATGAAGTTTGTGTAGCGTGTGCTCTGCTTCTTAACTTGCGGTGATAATTACAGTAGTGCGGGTCCTCCGGTTTTCTTTTCTTTTATTTTTTTTATCTCTTTTTTCTTTAATCATTCTTCGCTTAATTTACAAATCTGTTTAACTTTATGGAACCAGTTGATTAAAAAATTTTTTTTTAAAGGTATAAGTAGCCCTTAAAGAGAATTGCATACATTTCTTAAATGTAAATGTCTCCTTTAATCAATTTATACGGGATATGGACATAATAGTGGGGTAAATCAACAGATGCTGCAAGGAGTAGCTTTCCTACTGGAGTTTTTGGCATGTCTGTGCATTCTCTAATGACAATTCAGTGGATGTAGTGTAATGTTTAATAGCAGGTTAAAGAAAGGTAAGCCCAATGTCATAACTTTCCAAGGTATAGTCGGTCGGCACTGTAGTTTGATTAGGTGCACGTGGATTGGGTAATCCAATAGAGATAAAGTAAATTCCGGCACTCTCACTTGCTGATAACATGGCTATGCTGGTACCCAGTGCAAAATCTATAACAGGGCCCTCAGCTGTAAGGCTTCTACATTTATAGTATTGTTTACTAAGACATGAAAGAGAGACCTTATCGGCTCCTTAAGCTTTTGGACCCGGGTGCAACTGAATCCTCTACACCTCCTATAGCAGAGGTACTCAACTTTTTTAAGTGAGGGCCCGCTTATTCAGGTCTGCCATCCGGTAAAGGTCCGAGCTGAATGCTAAGGCCTGGTTCACACCTAGTGACCTCAGTGCCATGAAGGAAATAGCAAACGAGTGACTAAAGTGTTTAGGATGTATGACCTGAATAGTGCCCCACACTGTACCCTTGAATACAATACTGCCAAACACCGTACCCTCAGAATATAATAATGCCACACACTGAGCCCCTGGTATATTACTGCCATACACTGGGCCCCTGATATATTACTGCCACACACTGTGCCCCCTGAATATAATTCTGCCACACACTGCATGTCCTGAATATAATACTGCCACACACTGTACCCCTGAAAATAATACTGTCACACACTTTGCCCTTGAAATAAAACTGCCACATATTGTGCACCTGGTATATTACTGCCACAGACTGTACCCCTAGTATATTACTGCCACACACTGTACCCCTGAATATAACACTGCCACATACTATGCCCCTGGTATATTACTGCCACACACTATTCCCCTGCAATATTACTGCCACATGCTATCCCCCTGCAATATAACTGCCCCCAAATACATTTTCGACAAACACTGTGCCCAATACCAACTATTTGTACCTCTGTGTCCCTAAAACAATTAATGTCACCACTGTGCCCCCACAATGAATGTTTCCACTGTGCCCCCACAATGAATAATGCCACTGTGCCCCAAAGAATTAATGATGCCACTGTGACCCCAGAATGAATGATGTCACTGTGCCCCGACAATGAATGATGGCACCGTGCCCCAGAATTAATGATGCCACTGTGCCCCCAAAAGATTAATGATGCCACTGTGCCCCAAAAAAATTATGATGCCACTGTGCTGCCAGAATTAATGATGCCACTGTGCCCCCACAGAATAAATTATGTCACTGTGCCCTGCAGAATTAATGATGCCACTCTGCCCCACAGAGTTAATGATGCCACTGTGCCCCCAGAATTAAGGGTGCCACTGTGCCCCCAGAATTAATGATGCCACTGTGCCCCACCGAGCTTATGATGCCACTGTGCCCCCAGAATTAATGATGCCACTGTGCCCCACAAAGTTAATGATGCTACTGTGCCCCACAGAGTTAATGATGCCACTGTGCCCCACAGAGTTAATGATGCCACTGTGCCCCCATTTAAACTTTTCCACTGTGACTCTCCAGCTGTTGCAAACTACAATTCCCATCATACACAGACAGAAGGTCATGATGGGAGCTGTAGTTGTGCAAAAACTGGAGAGCCACAGGTAGGGGAAGACAAATTTTTACCTGAGGGCTTGGCTCCCGTCCCAGGTCCCGTGCTGCTCCGGCCTTTTCTTGTCAGGCCTAGCCAGAGCAGATAATGCAGGCAGTGCTAATCGCGCCGCATGCATTACAGGAGAAGTGGGGCCGGGCAGGGACACAGCATGGGCAGGGACACAGCGTTCTTCGAGCCACAGATATTTATTTGTATAAGCATCTTAAAGACACCGCCACAAATGAATAAGGGGAGATAAGATGGGCGGTCCGGATGACTGGCGGCCGCGGTCCGGACCTGGACCACGGTCCACCAGTTGAGTACCCCTGTCCTACAGTAATTCCCTGGGTGAGCCAACAGCCATCCCCCAGGAGGAACTCTTTGTTGTCAGGTCATCATCTGGGAACCACTTGTTCAGGAAGGGGTTTTCAATCCAAGACAACCCTTCTTAAAGACTTGGTAATGCACATTTTCCATACCAGAATTATTGAGATGAGTACTTGATGCAGAGATTTCGTCTGATATGTTTGTAGCTAGAAAGGACCTTTTTTCTCTAACAAAACCTAACATTGTGTGGCATTGCTCTTGCCTTCCAATATTTTATTTAAAAAAAATAGGTTGAAACAGATGTCTTTTTTAGGGTATGTATTTAAGAAATCTTATAGCAGTATGCAAGAAATGTACTTCATAAAGGCCAAGAACAGAATTTGAAAAAAACAACAAAACATCTAAATATAACACGTTATGAGGGGGTGCTGATAATTATTGAGCCTTATCCAGAAACAATTGATCTAGGAAGCCATAAATTGCAGGGTTACTAAAAGCTACTTGGTTTACTGGCCAAGTTGTCTTTATTCAATGGTGCATAAATCAACTACCTATGAGTACACTCACATTGTAAATATTTTATTGTAACTTTTGATGTGACAACACTGTGCAGCCTGTATAAGTGTGTACAGAGTGCACATGCTAAGCATCATATCCAGAGGTTGTCTTTGGGAAACAAACGTATGAGTGCTGCCAGCAGTGTTGCAGAGGTTGAAGGAGTTGGGGGTCAGTCTGTCAGTGCTAAGACTATATAGCACACTGCCTCAAATTGGTCAATATGGCTGTCATCCCAGAAGGAAGCGTCTCCTAAAGATGATGCATAAGAAAGCCCACAAACAGTTTGCTGAAGACAAGTACTAAAGACATAGACAACTGGAACCATGTCCAGTGGTCCAATGAAACCTAGATAAACTTATTAGATTCAGAGGGTGTCAATCATGTGTGAGGACCAGGTGAGGACTGAGAAGACAAGTGTGTCTTGCTTCAGTCAAGCATGGCGGTGGGAGTGTCATGGTCCGGAGCTGCATGAGTGCTGCTGGCACTAAAGAAGCTACAGTTCATTGAGGAAACTATGTCAACATGTACTGTGACATACCGAAGCAGAGCATGATCACAATCCTTCAGAGACTGGCCCACAGGGCAGTTTTCCAAAATAACGGCCCCAAACTCACCTCAAAGATGACCCCTACCTTGATAAATTGAGCTATTGAGCATCTGAGGGGCATCCTAAAATGGATGTAAGATCTCTTACATCCACCAGCATCATGATGTTGTCATGGAGGAGTAGAAGGCGACTCTTAAGAGAAACTTAAAGCAGATCCCCCCCCCCAAAAAAAAAAAATTGTTACTCTGTAGCTAATCCTCACCATGCACATTTAATTTTGATGCTTCTAACACCTATATTTATAATAAAAATACCTCTTTTCATTAGCTCACAGTGTTAGAAATACTCTCAGACGAAGGGGGCGTGTCCCTCCCCTATGGTGGTGGGGGTTTGCGACTTTTTCATGCCTATGTAAGACTTTCACACTTCATAAATTCGTGACCACAAAAATAGAGAAATAGAAACATAGTCGCACATCCACAATTTGTCATTTATGTAAGGCTAGGGAACCACTCTAACTAGGTGGCCTTGACGTGGCGAGTGGGCTTGTACTTTTTGATCAAAATGTATACTAACAACCTGTTGTTTTAGAAATTATGCTGAGCAGCAAGTAGATCAAAATACAAATTTTGGATGTGCGGCTATGTTTCTCTATTTTTGTTTTACAATTTTAGGGTACTTTCACACGAGTGGATCCCCAGTGTATATTACGCTGCGGATTCACCACTGAAGGACCGCTGTATGCTGCTTTTACAGGTGCCTGCTCGGAGCGGCAATACGCCACTACAAGCAGGCACAGTGAAGCGATGTGCAAGTCGCTGCACATGCGGAGTGTACTAGCACACATCGCGGCAGCTCTCCTGCTCTATGAGCTAGGCCGAGAGCTGCCGCGATGTGCGAGTATGCTGTGCATGCGCACCCCAACTCACACATCGCAGTGTGTCTGCTTGTAGAGGCGTATTGCCGCTCCAAGCAGGCACCTGTAAAGCCACCATACAGCGGCGGATCCTAAGCATAATATGGGGTTCCGCTCATGTGAACGTACCTGTAGTCTGTCCCCTCTTTCATAGCCAGCACTCTGCTCCCCCCATTCGGCCCAGGTGTTTTTAATTAGCAGGAGACTGCATAAGGGTTTCCTCCTAGCATTCTCCCAGCCCTCTGGCAGGGAGTACATGGTAGGTGTTCACACTGGTGTGATGCTCTGCGGCGGTCATTGTTACTATGGTGCTTTGTCTGTGGGGTGGGGTGGTGTGGTGTGGCCCGGAGCCGGTGGGCTTGGTCGGGCAGCAGTGGGGCTGCCTGGCCACTGGGTCATTCCCCCTGGGGGCTTGATGTTGCGGAGGCTGTGGTCGCCGCCTGGCACTATGCCAGTGTTAGGTTAGGGACCCCCTCTGACTAGGTGGCCTTGATGTGGCAAGTGGGCTTGTACTTTTTGATCAAAATGTATACTAACAACCTGTTAGTTTTTTAAATTATGCTGAAAAGCAAGTAGATCAAAATAAAAATTGTGGATGTGCTGCTGTGTATTTCTCTTTTTTTGTTTTGTTTTTGTTTCACTGCAAAGTTGCTTAAAGGGAACCTGTCAGATCCCACAAAAAAAAAAAGAATTACTATGTTACACAGTACCTAATCCTGAACCCGTACGTCTAATTTTTATGCCTCTATCACCTATATTTATTATAAAAATACCTCTTTTCATTAGCTCACAGTGTTAGAAATCCTCTCAAGAGAAGGGGGCGTGTCCCTTCCTTGTGGTGGTGGGAGGTGATTGGTGTATCTGTTCATGTATGTCAGTGTTGTCACGTGAAAAAATATTTGCAAAAATGTGAGGGATGTACTCACTTCTGAGAGACTGTATCTTCATTTTTCTGGTTCTTCCGACTGTTGGTGTAAGGACTCATTTACAGCATTAGTTGCCGCCGGAACACTCCCAAAATATTGTCCCTTTAGATGTTTTTTGAGATTGGGGAACAGATGATAGTCAGAACCCCGTTATCTCCTGCACAGGACCATGCTTCTCCCTGGGAACGGGGTGTGTCGACCCCTTCATGTATGTTTATGGGAGAGGCGTTCGGCTATCTCCAGCTTTCCTATAGAGATACATGCGTGGGTCTACACACTACGTTCCCGGGGAGAGCGGAGGTCCCGTGCAGGAGACCGCAGGGGGTCCCAGCAGTCTGACCACAGCAATCTAAATCTTATCCCCTATCCTTTGGTTTTCTGTGAGATACTTTTACTTACATTTCTGTCATGGTGCCCAGAATTTTACCAGACAAACTAGCACATATTTGCAGGAATCTATGACAGAGGCTCCTAATAGAACTTCCAATGCAGATGTGAACCTAGCCTAAACACATATACACATAACTACTGAGATGTCACATTTTGATACATTTTTAACCCCTTAACGACACAGGACGTATATTTACGTCCTGCTCCGGCTCCCGTGATATGAAGCAGGATCGCGCCGCGATCCCGCATCATATCGCGTCGGTCCCGGCGCTCATCAACGGCCGGGACCCGCGGCTAATACCACACATCGCCGATCGCGGCGATGTGTGGTATTAACCCTTTAGAAGCTTCTAAAGCGAAACTGAAAGTGACCCGGCTGCTCAGTCGGGCTGTTCGGGACCGCCGCGGTGAAATCGCGGCGTCCCGAACAGCTGACCGGACACCGGGAGGGCCCTTACCTGCCTCCTCGGTGTCCGATCGGTGAATGACTGCTCCGTGCCCGAGATCCAGGCAGGAGCAGTCAAGCGCCGATAACACTGATCACAGGCGTGTTAATACACGCCTATGATCTGTGTAGAAGATCAGTGTGTGCAGTGTTATAGGTCCCTATGGGACCTATAACACTGCAAAAAAAAAGTAAAAAAAAAAGTGTTAATAAAGGTCATTTAACCCCTTCCCTAATAAAAGTTTGAATCACCCCCCTTTTCCCATAAAAAAAATAAAACAGTGTAAAAAAAAATTAAAATAAACATATGTGGTATCGCCGCGTGCGAAAATGTCCGAACTAGGAAAATATATCATTAATTAAACCGCGCGGTCAATGGGGTGCGCGCAAAAAAAATCCAAAGTCCAAAAAAGCGTATTTTGGTCACTTTTTATACCATTAAAAAATGAATGAAAAGTGATCAAAAAGTCCGATCAAAACAAAAATCATACCGATAAAAACTTCAGATCACGGCGCAAAAAATTTGTCCTCATACCGCCCTGTACGTGGAAAAATAAAAAAGTTATATGGGTCAGAAGATGACATTTTTAAACGTAGTTATGATTTTTTCCAGAAGTGCGAAAAAATCAAACCTATAAAAGTAGGGCATCAATTTAACCGTATGAATCTACAGAATAATGATAAAGTGTAATTTTTACCGAAATATGCACTGCGTAGAAACGGAAGCCCCCAAAAGATACAAAATGGCGTTTTTTCTTCGATTTTGTCGCACAATGATTTTTTTTTTCGTTTCGCCGTGCATTTTTGGGTAAAATGACTAATGTCACAGCAAAGTAGAATTGGCGACGCAAAAAATAAGCCATAATATGGATTTTTAGGTGGAAAATTGAAAGGGTTATGATTTTTAAAAGGTAAGGAGGAAAAAACGAAAGTGCAAAAACTGAAAAACCCTGAGTCCTTAAGGGGTTAATATGGCGAAAAAGGACAACATAAGCGAATCAGTTTATCTATGGTAAATAAGGACCTAAAGTGATCACCCATATTGCCAAAAGTATCCTAGAGGTGCACTTTAGAAAAGGATGAGAAGATTTAATGTCCCTCATAGCAGAGTTGCAGCTAACAGACAGGCAGTGGTCCTGGGCCCACTTATATGGTGAGGCCCACACACTTTGCGCAAATAAGGGGGCAGCGGAGGGGGCAGAGTTATACAATGAAAACTGCTCTCCTTTGACCTGCATCTGTGTCCTTATGCCACAGGTGTAGTTGACTACTATGAAAGTACCATCCGTTCCCTGTGCTTCTATATATTCCTGTAGACCACAGCCACTTTGAGCATGCTGTATACAAGACACAACACAGGTCTGTGTGATAGAGGCACCTGAACTGTATGTGTAAGCTATCATTGTAAAGAGTCAGTAGGGTAACACTATTAATTTAAAGAGGGCAGTAAGGGTGCACATTTTAGGTGTAGGGGCACTATTGGGGCACTTTTGCAGATGCAATAAGGGAGCATTATTAAGAAAGACACTAAGAGAGCACTATATATGAGATGTCTAATGTTAGAAAGCGCTCTAGGGTGGCATTTTTCCTTGTTGGGACACTATTTCTGTGAATAAGGCACTATGGAGGATTATTACTGTGTAAGTGAAGTAAGGGGGTACTATTACTTCAGGGAGGGCACTATTATTTTGTTCGGGTACAATGGAGGGCACTTTTACTGTGTGGCGTACAAGGGGGCACTATTATAGTATGGGGCACATTTACTGTCTCTTTTTTTTTTTCTTTTTGTGGGTGACAAATTTAGTTATGAGGGTACCAGAGGCAGCAGCAAGCATAATCATTGTGGAAACGTGGTGCTTTCATAGAGTAGTGTAGAAGGTTATAGCTAAGTAGGGTGATGGAAATGCAAGGCACCAAAGATGCCTGGCTGGGAACTCTGCAAAGATAAGTTGTGGCTAGAAGAAGTCTTCATGGCATTCTGGGCTAAACAGAGAAAATAAAAGCAAGTAAAAAAAAAATAAGAAAATTATTCCAGTCAGTATCTGCATATAAATGTACTTTTATTACTTAAACAGTCTGAAAAATTGTTATATATAACTTATAAGGCCTCACTTAAGTTAGGGCTCACTCAGGCTCACTTTCTTTCCTGTATTTAGTTATGTTGATACCTACGAAGTGAAACAGTCTGTCTATGGTTAAAAAAACAACATGGAATTTAACGTTATAAACTTATATTTTCCAGGAGGTTTTCTAAGTGAAGATTCCCTTTAAGAATGCATAGGTAGTGAGTGATACTTTGTTTTATTAATATTTTATAGAAAAAAAATTCTACATCTGTAAATGTACAATCACTAAGAAAAAAGAATTGGCGTGTATTCTAGGCATTAACTATGGAAAAGCTAAGGAAAAAAAGAAAGGCAATAAGAGAAAGGTCGAGAAGTGGAGTCTTAAGAGAGGCAACCTGCATGCGTTCAAGAGAAAAGATTTCCTAAGCAGCACAGTTTTCCTCTCTATGGATACATGAGATTCTTGCCTTTATGTCTAGTAATATATTTCAGTTTATAACTTTAGGAAAAAAATAGCTAAAAGCATGAAATATTCTACATTCCAAAACTCTTTTGACCTTTATATAATTGGAGCCAGTCTATGGCTTCTATAGGTCACCTTGTATATCTACTCCTTTCATTTTTTTTACCTAACAATTTTCTACCAAGATATAAATAATTAAACACAAGGTTTGTAACTTTAAGCAAATGAAGGTGCTAAGGCTCTATAGCTTGCTGCAGTGACATATTAATCAGGTATTATTGCCAGCTGAAGATGAACATGCTTACTGTTGTACATGGTTGAAAAAGGAATACTGTATATCCCAGGTGACAGGCAATGTAAATTGTATTTCCAATTAGGGATGTTATTTTTCCCAGAGACAAGATTGGGGTGTTTCATGATGACAGCTAGAGGACATAATTATACTTCCGTATGTGACAGAAGAAGTCTTTCATTAGAAGCTTTGCAAGCAACTAGGATCCTTTAACTAGGATGTGATGATGATTTTATTTGTTGCTTATTTTGGATTTGTTACTTTTCATTATATTTACATTTTAAATGCGATTTTGAATGAGCAAAATTATATAATCTTAATTACTTACCGTATTTTTCGCCGTATAAGATGCACTTTTTCTTCCCCAAAACTGGGGGGGAAAAGTCGGTGCGTCTTATATGGCGAATACACCCCTATCGCGGCGGTCCCATCGGCCATCAACGGCCGGGACCCGCGGCTAATACAGGACATCACCGATCGCGGTGATGCCCTGTATTAACCCTTCAGATGCGGCGATCAAAGCTGACCGCCGCGTCTGAAGGGAAAGTGACACTAACCCGGCTGTTCAGTCGGGCTGGTCGGGACCGCCGCGATTTCACCGCGGCGGTCCCGAACAGCCCGACTGAATAGCCGGGTTAGTGCTTACAGGACACCGGGAGGGACCTTACCTGCTTCCTCGGTGTCTTCTCCGTTCAGGGATCCCCTGTATGGCCGGCGCTCTCCTTCCTCGTCATCACGTCGTTGCGTACGTGCGTCGGCGTGCGTAACGACGTGATGGCGGCGACATAGAGCGAGGATACCCGGCCGGCAGAGAAAGAGACGTTCCGGAGCGACGGGGACACGGCGACAGCGATGGAGCGACATCCAGGGCAGCAGCGACGGGTCCGGAGCGGCGGGGACACGTGAGTATTACCTCCTATGCAGTGGTCTTGTTGGCCGTTGGCTGTCCGGGCATGCTGGGAGTTGTAGTTTTGCAACATCTGGAGGTCCGCAGGTTGAAGACCACTATTGGGTTCAAAATCTTTATTTTTTTTAGATTTTGCACCTATAAATTGGGTGCGTCTTATGCGCCGGTGCGTCCTATAGGGCGAAAAATACGGTACCTCTCTTTGCACATTTCTAATTCAATGTTCCGGATTACAATTATTAATTCAAGTTGAAAGCTTCTCATTAAAATGCAACATATATATATATATATATATATATATATACATATATCTATATATGTATGTGTGTGTGTGTGTGTGTATAGTGATTCAAAGAGGATGGTGCAGAAAAGACAAACCATTTATTTAAGTTTAATGTTTAATGATTTCCAATAGTGACATGGCAGATGTCTAGGCGGTAGTCCAGTTCTGTCCAGACTCATTCAGGTATCAGAAAACATCCAAATGGCCATACTATGCTTGGCAGATCTTCCTCTATTTGCCATTCCTTGGCCAGTTAGGAGTGGCCAGTGACAGTATCCTGGGCAAAAAAGACGTGAACGTAGACTTTGGGACTGCTCATTGCACAGAACATGTTTACTTTGCACAAGTCCCTTATGGACTCCATGGCCCAGATTTATTAAACTTTGTGAGGGAAAACTGGAGAGATTTTTCCCCAGCAACCAATCACAGCTCAGCTAACGAGCTGTGGTAAAGTGAAAGCTGAGCTTTGATTGGCTGCTATGGGAAAATCACTCCAGGTTTTTCCTCCACAAAGTTTGATAAATCTGGGCCTATAAGAGCACATTGATTTTCTGAGCCCCAAATTCTAAGGTGAAAGGTAGCCTCCTCACTGAACACCAGCCTGTCAGCAAATTCATTATATTTCAACCTACCCTGCAAGTCAATGCAAAAGTCACAGAGTTATGGTTTGTCGTCCAGTTTCATACGCCATACCATGGTTTGTGGCACCTGTAGTTCCATACTAGTCATATATACACATACAAAATCATACTGCTTTGCTTAGATTTTTTAGTAATTTTGGCCATTTACCACTGATGTTACTTTAACTGCAGGCCTTTACTTTTGCGCCATCCTTTTTGAATCAATATAAATATACATATATAGCTTAAACATACATATTTTCTCCATTAAAAGTTTAAATAGCTCTGAGTAACTGTACATAGATTGCATTTTAGTGTATCAGACATAGTCTAGTAGTTGCTATGATCAGTCCATTTCTGAGCATATAAGGGGAAATTTATTATTGTCTTAAGAATTTTTTGTGTGTATATTTGTCGCACATTTAGCACTGTGCAGAGTTTAGGGCAATTTTTTGCGACTTAAAGGGGTACTCCACCCCTAGACCCATGATGGCCATCACGCCCCCTCCCATAGACTTACATTGAGGGGACATGGGCGTGACGTCACAAGTGGGGTGTGACCTTGACGTCACGAGCATCTGCCCCGCCAGTTATCCGACACGGAGCAAAGTTTGCTCTGTGCACTGGGGTGCAGCAGCCGAGATCACGGGGGGTCCCCAGTGGCGGGACCCCCGTGATCAGACATCTTACCCTCCTTTGTATAGGGGATAAGATGTCTAGGGCGGAGTACCCCTTTAAGGACTAGCTGTTAAGGTTAGCCTTTTGCAGTAGTAATGAATTTATTAACTGCTACTTTCGCAAATATTTGTGCAAAAGGATAAAAAAAAAAGTCACTAAACTTTGCACAACGGGATAAAAAAAATGACAAAGTTAAATTTCAGGAAATGTGTACCTGTACAAAATACTCTGCAACCATTTAATAAATTTGGTGTACCTACATATTAGCAGAACACAAAATAAAAGCATACAAAATGCTTCACCTATGCCTACAATGATAAATTCCCTTCCCCCCCATTGTTTTTTGTGGGAGAAACAAAAAACAATATGGGGGGGGGGAATTTATAATTGTAGGTGTAAGTGAAGCATTTTTTCTATACCTTTTGTGTGCTGCTAATGTGTAGGTGCACCAAATTTATTAAATCGTTTCAGGACATTTGATAAACTTTGTGCAGGTACACATTTCACTCTAAACGCACACCAAAAAGACTGGGCTGGTGTAAGTTCAGAACTTTGTGCTGGTGTTTACGCCAACAGTCGCAATTGATAAATTCATTAACACTGCAAAAGACTATTCTTAACAGCTGGTCTGCACAGACTTAAAAAACAAAAGTGTCGCAAAAAAAATGCCGAAACACTGCAAAGTGCAAACTGTGCAACAAATATGCACACGAAAACCGCTCTAAACAAAATGATAAATTCCTCCTTATCTTCCCAGAAATTCTCAGACTGAACATTTGTACTTGTAGGTTACATCCATTACAATCACTTAATCCAGTGCAGGTATGTAGTGGTATACATTGGTATACCATTCTGTTGGTTTGTAGGTTATATCACGACGTAAACATAGCCTTATGTTATACTGATTTAAAGTTGCTGTGTTAAAGCCAAGAGCAACATACAGAAACAACTCTGCTATTTGCTTGTCTACAGACATATTCCTGACAACTCATATGAGATCCTATAAAGTGGAGGGAATGTTAGTTTTCTGACATCAGATTATTGCATAGTACCTTATGTAATAGCTGATCAAATATATATACACAGGCCCAGATGTACTAAAACTGCCTTGTGGTTAGTACAGCAGGTGTAGCAGCTGTAGCGTAAAAGAGAAAATACAAGGCAGTATATTCAGTCTCTTACATAATACATGCTACATCTGTTGTACAAACCACGTCACTTGTCACCCATTGTTGATATTACTGTATGTTAAAAAAAAAGTTTTAAAAAAATTGTAACATATTAAGCTTTTTATATGTTGTACAATTTGGCAAAGCATTAACCTCTCTAATATACTTCATAAAAAATGTATCTCCTTTTTATAGAAATCATGGCTTATAACAAAGACCAGCAGGGGTTGGGGTTTAAAAACATACTTTTTAAACCCCAACCTTTAAAAAAAATCCTGTGTGCACCCTTGGTGAGCATCAATGCATATGCATCACCATTCCATAACATTTAGGGGGCACAATATATTGCCCTGCCCTGGGTGATGCCATCCTAAATGTACAAACTCCAATTTATTTTTGCTTTAACATCATTTACAAAATGAGCATGTAAACCCTAATAGATGCAGAATTGTACTTAACCTGTTTATAGCTAAAGTAATATGCTAAATGTAACTGTAGTTTGTCCCTACAGTTCTGTATACAGTGGTCCCTCAACATACAATGGTAAACCGTTCCAAAAGGAACATCGTTTGTTGAAACCATCGCATGTTGAGGGATCCGTGCAATGTAAAGTATAGGACAGTGGTCTACAACCTGCGGACCTCCAGATGTTGCAAAACGACAACACCCAGAATGCCCGGACAGCCAATGGCTGTTAGAGGAAGTTGTACTCGCCTGTCCCCGCCGCTCCGGACCGTCACCGCTGCCAGGGATGTCGCCGCCCATCGCTGTCGCCGCGCCCCCGACGCTCAAGCAAGGCTTCTGCTTCCCCAGCATCCTCGCTCTCCGTCGCCGCCATCACGCCGCTCCTATTGGATGACGGGACAGCGTGCGCAGCTACGTGATGATGATGATGGAGAGCGCCGACGATGCAGAGGATCTTGAAGAGGACGCGCTGGAGCCCCGAGGACAGGTAAGTGATTGTCAGCGGACCACACGGGGCACCGTAAACGGCTATCCGGTGGCAGCTGAAGCAGTCTGCGCTGCCGGATAGCCGTTTATGCGATGGCCCCGACATACAAAAGCATCGTATGTTGAATGCTGCCTTCAATATGCGATGGCCTCTGAGAGGCCATCGCATGTTGAAATTATCGTATGTCGGGGCCATCGTAGGTCGGGGGGGTCACTGTATTACTTTGTATTAGGCTGCCAAGAAAGGTAGAATGTTCTTTTCTAACTTAAATGCACCAACTGCATACACAGCCAGTATTGTCACAGCAGGTCTGATAAATAGTTATACTATTATGGGGCTACCTGGGTTGAATATGGTCCTCTGTATTGCTGGTCTTTTATAGTTAGCAACAGGTCTATGAAATATACAGAGATTGTATCTCTCCATACTAAGCATATACTATAATGTGATCTATGCCTATGTTCCAAGTGCAAGTCCACAACACTGAACTTTTTTTTTTTTTACATAAACCAAATCCCATTAGAACACCGCAGTTAATTTGTCTCTAGCAGAATTATTAAATACTAAGATTGTGCTATTTTTTCTACTGTTGTACAAATACAGAGAAAAGAACACTACAACATTTACAAGCTGTAGTGTAACAGTATTGAAAAATACATTTTAAAATACTTGACTAAATAGCCACTTTAATAGAGACTCATCTAGTGGTGCGTTGTACCACTTTTGGTCTTCAGTACCACAGTAATTCATCATGGCATAAATTCTACTAGGTGTTAAAATAATTCTGCATGCATTTTGGCCCCTGCAGACATCTTCTCACAGTTTCTGCAGATTAAATGGAGGTACTAACATGCTTTGAACAACCTGTTGTACCTTGTCACAGAGATGTTCTGTGGGAATAAGATCTAGGGATCTGGGAGGGCCATGGAAGCAAAGAAAAAACTAAGTCATGATCCTATCAAAATCCATGACTCTATGACCCTTGTGGCATTATTCTGCTAAAAGTGTTCTCTGCCATAAGGGTGCAATGAAGGATAAACTTGGTTAGTCACATAACTTACATAAGCCCTATCGTCCAAACATCCATCGATAGGTATCAGACAACCCAGGAAGTACCAAGAACAACAATAAGCCATCTCCATCAGCCTAAGCGAACAGGAAAGGGTCATTGGTTAAAGGGTCATTGGTTAATGCAGCTTGAGCCACATTCAGACCCTCTTATGACACAATAGTGATCCGGATTCATCTGACCAGGTAATGTTTTTCGAGTGTTCACAAATGCAAATTTTTGCATTCTTTTTAGTTTCACCTATATCTCTATGCATTGTATTAGTGTGCAATTTGTTTCTCAATACAACGTTTGTCAGAACAATTCTGTACCTATTTTGTCAGCAAGTTATGTTCAGAGGATCTCATTTTGCTGGATGTTTTTCCATTCTCTGTATAATCCAACACTGTTGTTGGGTTCAGATTTAATTAAGGACAACATATACATTGGGGGAGATTTATCAAAGCTGTCTATGTCCCGCATCAATATAGACCAAACTACAGAGGGTTAGGCCGGTCTATTGTGCGCCTAATTTATCAAAAGGCGCACGGCTCTTGGTAAATTCTGCGCACGGACTTTGTGATCTATGCTTTAGACTGTATTTAAACCTGCTCCAGCATGGTCTGACATTTCAGCGTACTTTCAACCAATGCGACTGGACTGGAATGCATCATGTTCTAAAAATCCTCTAAAGCAAAAGTCGCAGAAAAGTCGCACATATTTAGACTGCAACTTTCTATGCGACAAATTTAGACAGGAAAAACCAGTCTAAATCTTTTGATAAATATCCGCCACTGACTCTGATGTTGTTCATGTTTTCAAGGGTTTCCTCCGGGTACTCTGACTAGTTTCCATTGTCTTAACACAAATCGATAGGTTGACTGTCATGCTAAGAGTCTGGCTGCATTATGTCTGAGATACTCCTTTGCAGATGAGAATGTTGGCAATGTTGGTACAACACTGTAGAGCAGGGGTCCTCAAACTTTTTAAACGGGGGGCCATTTCACGGTCCCTCAGACCGTTGGAGGGCCGGACTATAGATAACAAAACATGAATAAATTCCTATGCACACTTATATATCTTATTAGTGGACTACCCCTTTAAGTACACAGCACAGTTCCCCCCACATTAGGTAGGCAGTATAGATCCCCCACATTAGGTTGTAGTTCCCCCACATTAGGGTTGGCAGTACAGTTCCCCCACATTAGGGTTGGCAGTACAGTTCCCCCACATTAGGTGCAGTATATTCCCCCACATTAGGTGCAGTATAGTCCCCCACATTAGGTGCAGTATAGTCCCCCACATTAGGTGCAGTATAGTCCCCCACATTAGGTTTGCAGTATAGTTCCCCCACATTAGGTTGGCAGTATAGTTCCCCCACATTAGGTTGGCAGTATAGTTCCCCCACATTAGGTGCAGTACAGTTCCCCCACATTAGGTGCAGTACAGTTCCCCCACATTAGGTGCAGTATGTTCCCCCACATTAGGTGCAGTATGTTCCCCCACATTAGGTGCAGTATGTTCCCCCACATTAGGTGTAGTATAGTCCCCCACATTAGGTGCAGTATAGTCCCCCACATTAGGTTGGCAGTATAGTTCCCCCACATTACGTGCAGTATGTTCCCCCACATTAGGTTGGCAGTATAGTTCCCCCACATTAGGTGCAGTATAGTTCGCCCACATTAGGTGCAGTACAGTTTCCCCACATTAGGTGCAGTATAGTCCCCCACATTAGGTGCAGTATAGTCCCCCACATTAGGTGCAGTACAGTTCCCCCACATTAGGTGCAGTATGTTCCCCCACATTAGGTGCAGTATGTTCCCCCACATTAGGTGCAGTATGTTCTCCCACATTAGGTGTAGTATAGTCCCCCACATTAGGTGCAGTATAGTCCCCCACATTAGGTTGGCAGTATAGTTCCCCCACATTACGTGCAGTATGTTCCCCCACATTAGGTTGGCAGTATAGTTCCCCCACATTAGGTGCAGTATAGTTCGCCCACATTAGGTGCAGTACAGTTTCCCCACATTAGGTGCAGTATAGTCCCCCACATTAGGTGCAGTATAGTCCCCCACATTAGGTGCAGTATAGTCCCCCACATTAGGTTGGCAGTATAGTTCCCCCACATTAGGTGCAGTATGTTCCCCCACATTAGGTTGGCAGTATAGTTCCCCCACATTAGGGTTGGCAGTACAGTTCCCCCACATTAGGTGCAGTATATTCCCCCACATTAGGTGCAGTATAGTCCCCCACATTAGGTGCAGTATAGTCCCCCACATTAGGTGCAGTATAGTCCCCCACATTAGGTTTGCAGTATAGTTCCCCCACATTAGGTTGGCAGTATAGTTCCCCCACATTAGGTTGGCAGTATAGTTCCCCCACATTAGGTGCAGTACAGTTCCCCCACATTAGGTGCAGTACAGTTCCCCCACATTAGGTGCAGTATGTTCGACCACATTAGGTGCAGTATGTTCCCCCACATTAGGTGCAGTATGTTCCCCCACATTAGGTTGGCAGTATAGTTCCCCCACATTAGGTGCAGTATAGTTTGCCCACATTAGGTGCAGTACAGTTTCCCCACATTAGGTGCAGTATAGTCCCCCACATTAGGTGCAGTATAGTCCCCCACATTAGGTGCAGTATAGTCCCCCACATTAGGTTGGCAGTATGTTCCCCCACATTAGGTTGGCAGTATAGTTCCCCCACATTAGGTGCAGTACAGTTACCCCACATTAGGTGCAGTACAGTTCCCCCACATTAGGTGCAGTATGTTCCCCCACATTAGGTGCAGTATGTTCCCCCACATTAGGTGCAGTATGTTCCCCCACATTAGGTGTAGTATAGTCCCCCACATTAGGTGCAGTATAGTCCCCCACATTAGGTTGGCAGTATAGTTCCCCCACATTAGGTGCAGTATGTTCCCCCACATTAGGTTGGCAGTATAGTTCCCCCACATTAGGTGCAGTATAGTTTGCCCACATTAGGTGCAGTACAGTTTCCCCACATTAGGTGCAGTATAGTCCCCCACATTAGGTGCAGTATAGTCCCCCACATTAGGTGCAGTATAGTCCCCCACATTAGGTTGGCAGTATGTTCCCCCACATTAGGTTGGCAGTATAGTTCCCCCACATTAGGTGCAGTACAGTTACCCCACATTAGGTGCAGTACAGTTCCCCCACATTAGGTGCAGTATGTTCCCCCACATTAGGTGCAGTATAGTCCCCCACATTAGGTTGGCAGTATAGTTCCCCCACATTAGGTGCAGTATGTTCCCCCACATTAGGCTGGCAGTATAGTCCCCCAAATTACGTTGGCAGTATGTTCCCCCACAGGCATACAGCCTCCAGCCATAAAGTATGGCTAGAGGCTGTATGCCTGTGTACTGCCCCATTTCAGTGTTCCGATCACCGCTCCTCGGGTCCGGCCATAGCAGGACCGGAGGATTGGTGGTCAGAACACCGAAGGGACGCGCCGCTGGTAAACACTTACCTACTACCAGCGCGCGTCCTTGCTTCTTCTCCGCTCCTCTGCTCGGTTGCCATGGGCGCACGCATGGGACGTCAGTGACGTCGCTGCGTGCGCCTGTTCCCGGCGGTCCCCGCAGGGACTTCACAGAGGCATCCTTGTGTACCAAAACCATCTTTCGGAACACAGGGATGTCCTAAGACAAAAACACCCGGCGGGCCGGGTAAATGCGCTCCGCGGGCCGCATGTGGCCCGCGGGCCGTAGTTTGAGGACCCCTGCTGTAGAGTATATTGGACCTATACAAGCAACAGAAAACAAATCAAAGACAAATATGTCATATCTAAAACGGGTCATACATTTCATAAAGCATTTGGCCAATAGTTTGTTCTTGGCTGAACATGCATGTTTTAATGGAGAGAAGGCTGCTGCCAGACACGGTGAAAGCTTATTTTCATGAGAACAACATAATCAGACATGCTGACATCAAACATTCTACCCTTTTCTCCTTTGAAATCTGTAATCGGACAAAAGTCAGCTGATACCACCGAAATCTAACAGCCAATATTGGTTTAGTGTGTATGGCCAGGTTTATAACTTGATTTAAGGGGCTGTGGAGAACTCAAAGGGGTACTAAGGGGGATTTTTTTTAAATCAACTGGTTCCAGAAAGTTAAACAGATTTCTAAATTACTTTAAAAAAAAAAAAAAAAATCTTAATCCTTCCAGTACATATCAGCTGCTGGATGCTCCAGAGAAAGTTAAGTTGTTCGTTTCTGTCTGACCACTGTGCTCTCTGCTGACATCTCTGTCCATGTCAGGAACTGTCCAGAGCAGGAGCAAATCCCCATAGCAAACCTCTCCAGCTCAGTTCCTGACATGGACAGAGGGGGCAGCAGAGAGCACTGTGGTCAGACTGAAAAGAACTACACAACTTCCTCTGGAGCATACACCAGCTGATAAATACTGGAAGGATTAACATTTTTTATTGAAGTAATTTACAAATCTGTTTAACTTTCTGACACTAGTTGATTTAAAAAAAGAAAAAAATGTCCACCCGTTTAAACATCCTGGTTCTGCCTTGTCCCATATCTGCAGTCCTTCATTGCACAGACCTCACTCCAGTCACACAGTGCCTCTAAACAATGTGTTACACAGCATCATAAGCAATTCCTTGCAAGTCTGTATTCATGAGCTATTTAAAATCCTTCTTGAAGACCATGCCAACTCTGTGGCAAGCACACAGACTTTTCTTAGCACTTTTGGGAACTGCCAGAGAAAAAAAATCCCAATTTGCATACAAAAATGTCATATTAGGGCCTGTTCACCTCAAGATTAACTACTCTTAATATGTCTGTTTATTTTTATGTTATTATAATGACGCCACCTGTTTGGACCTTAATGACCAAGCCGCATTTTTAAAATTGGACATGTCTCTTTAAATGGTAATAACTTTGCTTTTATTGAGCGAATCAATTCTGAGATAATTTGTCGTGAAATATTGTACTTTATATTACTGCTAAATTTTGGTTGATACATGCAGCGTTTTTTGTGAAAAACTCCAAAATATTGTGAAAAGTTCTGTCATTTTTTAAAAAATTTTTATGGTGTCCATTGTGCAGTAAAAATGGCCTTACCTTTCTGTGAGTTGGTACGATTATGCTAATACCCAGCTTATATAGCTTTTTATGTTTTTTTTTTCTTTCCCTTTTCTGTGTTGCCATGTTCCAACATCCAAAGATTTTATTTTGATACTTTTTTCCTGTTATACTATACTGCAGTACATTTGTATAGCAGCATAGTATAATGGTCAGTATAAACTGACAGTTCACTAGCTGGACCTCACAGACTTCCATTCTTGGCAGACATGAGGCCATCATCTGGCTTCCTGCTGCCATGGCAACCATCAAGTCCCCGCGATCGCATCACAAGGTTGCCCATTGGGGACAGGGGGAGCCCCATCCCTCTTGTCAATCCTTTAGAGGCCATAGTCAGTACTGTCATACCCCTTAAGGACCAAGCGTTTTTCAGTTTTTTCATTTTCGTTTTTTCCTCCTTACCTTTTAAAAATCATAACCCTTTCAATTTTGCACCTAAAAATCCATATGAGGGCTTATTTTTTGCACCACCAATTCTACTTTGTAATGACAGTCATTTTACCCAAAAAATCTACTGAAAAACGGGAAAAAAAATAATTGTGCGACAAAATTGTAGAAAAAAACCCATTTTGTTAATTTTGGTGGCTTATGTTTCTACACAGTACATTTTTCAGTAAAAATGACACTTTATCTTTATTCTGTAGGTCCATACGATTAAAATGATACCCTACTTATGTTGGTTTGATTTTGTCGTACTTTTAGAAAAAATTATAACTACATGTACGAAAATTAATACATTTAAAATTGTCCGCTTCTGACCCCTATAACTTTTTTATTTTTCCGCGTACAGGGTGGTATGGAGGCTTATTTTTTGTGCCGTGATCTGAAGTTTTAATCAGTATAATTTTTGTTTTGATCAGACTTTTTGATCACTTTTTATTCCTTTTTTTTTATGTATAAAAAGTGACCAAAATACGCTATTTTAGACTTTGGAATTTTTTTGCACATACGCCATTGACCGTGCGATCAAATTAACAATAAATTTTTATAATTTGGACATTTACGCACGTGGCGATACCACATATGTTTATTTTTTTAATGTTTATATATTTTTATATGGAATTTGGGAAAAGGGGGGGGGATTTAAACTTTTAATAAGGAAGGGGTTAAAGGGGTAGTCCAGTGGTGAAAAACTTATGCCCTATCCTAGCCCCAGTGGTCGTACCCCCGTGATCTCTTGTATGGGGCCCCGGCTCGCTGGACAGATAGCACGTGTTGACCACTGCACGAAGCGGCGGCCGACATGCCCCCTCAATACAACTTTATGGCAGAGCTGGCTCTGCCATAGGGTTGTATCGAGGGGGCATGTCAGCCGCCGCTTTGTGCAGTGGTCAACACGCCCCTTTCCCACGGGCTGTCAGGGCCCCATACAGGAGATCCCGGGGGCCCCAGCTGTCGGCCCCCCAGCGATCTGAAACTTATCCCCTATCCTTAGCATAGGGGATACGTTTTTCACCACTGGATATCTCCTTTAACCCCTTAACAACCACGGATGTATATTTACATCCGTGGCTGTCTCCCACGATATAATGCGCGGTGACCGTGCGTCATATCGGGTCGGTCCCGGCATGTAACTGAAGCCGGGACCCGGGGCTAATAGCGCGGTGCCACGTGCTATTAACCCTCAACTTTAAAAGCCGCGTCTAAAACAAAAGTAAAACCTTCCTGGCTGCTCAGTTGGGCTGATCGGGACCACCACAGTGAAAATGCGGTGTCCCGATCACCTAGGACACGAGCGGAGGGTCACTAACCTTCCTCTGGCACGTCCGATCGGCAATTGATTGCTCCAAGCCTGAGATTCAGGCAATATAACATTGCAAAAAAAAAAAGTGTAAAAAAAAGAAATAAAAAAGTTAATAAATGTGATTTAACCCTTTCCCTAATAAAAGTACAAATCACCCCCCTTTTCCCATTTAAAAAAACCCCATGTAAATAAAAATAAATATAAACATATGTGGTATCGCTGTGTGCGTAAATGTCCGAACTATAAAAAAAAACATCATTAATTAAACCGCAGGGTCAATGGCGTACGCACAAAAAAATTTCAAATGAGCCCTCATACAGCCCCATACGCAGAAAAATAAAAAAGTTATAGGGGTCAGAAGATGACAATTTTAAACGTATAAATTTTCCTGCATGTAGTTATGATTTTTTCCAGAAGTACAAGAAAATCAAACCTATATAAGTAGGGTATCATTTTAATCGCATGGACCTACAGAATAAAGATGTAATTTTTACCAAAAAATTTACTGCGTAGAAAAGTTACCCCAAAAGGCCCCCAAAAGTTACAAAATGGCGTTTTTTCTTCAATTTCATCGCACAAGGATTTTTTTTTCATTTTGCCGTAGATTTTTGGGTAAAATGACTGATGTCTCTGCAAAGTAGAATTGGTGGTACAAAAATAAGCCATCGTATGGATTTTTAGGTGCAAAATTGAAAGGGTTATGATTTTTAAAAAGTGAGGAGGAAAATATGAAAGTGCAAAAACGGAAAAACCGTGGTCCTTAACCCCTTAAGGACGCAGGACGTAAATGTACGTCCTGGTGCGGTGGTACTTAACGCACCAGGACGTATATTTACGTCCTAAGCATAACCGCGGGCATTGGAGCGATGCCCGTGTCATGCGCGGCTGATCCCGGCTGCTGATCGCAGCCAGGGACCCGCCGGCAATCTCGCGGGCGTCCGCCATTAACCCCTCAGGTGCCGGGATCAATACAGATCCCGGCATCTGCAGCAGTGCGCGATTTGAATGAATGATCGGATCGCCCGCAGCGCTGCTGCGGGGATCCGATCATTCATAACGCCGCACGGAGGTCCCCTCTCCTTCCTCCGTGCGGCTCCCGGCGTCTCCTGCTCTGGTCTGTGATCGAGCAGACCAGAGCAGAAGATCACCGAAAACACTGATCTGTTCTATGTCCTATACATAGAACAGATCAGTATTAGCAATCATGGTATTGCTATGAATAGTCCCCTATGGGGACTATTCAAGTGTAAAAAAAAATGTAAAAAAATGTAAAAGTAAAAAAAAAGTGAAAAATCCCCTCCCCCAATAAAAAAGTAAAACGTCCGTTTTTTCCTATTTTACCCCCAAAAAGCGTAAAAAATGTTTTTTATAGACATATTTGGTATCGCCGCGTGCGTAAATGTCCGAACTATTAAAATAAAATGTTAATGATCCCGTACGGTTAACGTCGTGAATGGAAAAAAAAATAAAGTCCAAAATTCCTACTTTTTTAATACATTTTATTAAAAAAAAATTATAAAAAATGTATTAAAAGTTTTTATATGCAAATGTGGTATAAAAAAAAAGTACAGATCATGGCGCAAAAAATGAGCCCCCATACCGCCGCTTATACGGAAAAATAAAAAAGTTATAGGTCATCAAAATAAAGGGATTATAAACGTACTAATTTGGTTAAAAAGTTTGTGATTTTTTTTAAGCGCAACAATAATATAAAAGTATGTAATAATGGGTATCATTTTAATCGTATTGACCCTCAGAATAAAGAACACACGTCATTTTTACCATAAATTGTACGTGAAAACGAAACCTTCCAAAATTAGCAAAATTGCGTTTTTCGTTTTAATTTCCCCACAAAAATAGTGTTTTTTGGTTGCGCCATACATTTTATGATATAATGAGTGATGTCATTACAAAGGACAACTGGTCGCGCAAAAAACAAGCCCTCATACTAGTCTGTGGATGAAAATATAAAAGAGTTATGATTTTTAGAAGGCGAGGAGGAAAAAATGAGTCCTTAAGGCCAAAATGGGGTTAAGGGGTTAATGGGTGTGCTTTTAAACTATTTTTTAACTTTTTTTTTTACACTTTTAGTCCCCTTAGGGGACTTTTAGGAGGAATCATTTGACTCCTCATACAGATGAATGTGGTTCCATAGAACCACATTGATCTGTGTGCTCTGCGCTCAATTGATAAAGCCTGGTCCTGCCAGGCTTTATCATTCTGAGCGCCAGAGCCAGCACAGGAGCAGAGGTAACCCCTCCCGCTACCTCCACAGTGGATTGCCACCCCACTGGACCACCATGGATGGGATAAAGGCACCTTTAGATGCCACTGTCAGCTTTGACAGCGGCAATCTACAGGGTTAATAGCTGGCCACAGCGATCAACGCATGTTGGCTATTAATGCCGGCCCCCAGCTACAAGAGTCAGCTGGGGGCTGGCCGGTATGATGCGGGCTCGAGACGGGAGCCCGCGTCATACCCCATTAACGGCACATGGATGAGCATAGATGTCCATGGTCATTAACGCACAACCTCAGTCTCAGCAGTTGCAGGGGGGGGGGGATTGAAAGCCGTCTCCCATGGCGCATATGAGAATATACCCGCTGCAAGGATGTACCCATATGTCCCAGAGAGAAGCGGTTTACTGAACCACTGGAGTTCAATGTTTCCGTCAGGATTCTTTTTTTTTTTTTTTTTACAGGACTGTAATTTTTCTGTCTTATTTATTGTACAGTGCAAGTCTATGGCATTCAGATGCTATAGGATAGATAGAATAGGATCAATAGGCAGTAAGTTAATATTGTTCATGTATGTATTTCTTGCATTATTTTTTTTATTACTTATATCCAAAACATTTATGGTACAATGTGGTAAAAAAAAAAAAACTAGGTTATTTTTGCAGCTAAAAAAATGCAAAAATGTGTTGTTTGTTGTTAGCAGTTCCCATGAAGGGTGTGTGGGTAGCCTCAAGCAGGATCCGCTCCTAGTGTATTGGGTGAACCCAGTCTCTGAAGCCTATTGGCATTTGCAAAGCTGAAGTATGACAACTATTTTTCTGTGTGAATACTTAATACTTTTTTAAAAGTAATTCTAAAACTAGTCAATTCACATTAAAATGTTCCCTTACAATGCATTTAGTTTGCATGAAAACAGTGTCCTTGAACATTTCTTCCTTGATGTCAGCCGTGTACTTCACATTCTATTCAGAACTCAAAGTGAAAATACATTAGTATGAAATAATGTGGATTTGATATGGAAAAGGGCAGAATAACAGCTAGAGATAGTTATACAGCAGCTTCTTGAACCTTGAATATGCTTTATAACGCAGATTATACATAGCTAACTGTTCTCCTGTACTCTGTCTAAATAACTAGTATTCATAGTCAATTTATTAATATGACAAATGCACGCTCACAGACATAATAAGCTGCATCTAGCCTCTTGGGGAAAAATGAGCAATGAAACATAAAATGTAAGCATTGCTTGAGCTCATTCAGCTCTGGAAGACCATTAATATTGTTTATTTCTAAAACATCGGGCAATGGAACTATGGAAACTTTATGGTCCAAACTCATTCACATACATACAGGGAAAACACAGACTGCTCAGTAGAGGAAGGGTGTGGAGACTAAAGGAAAACACATTTTACATCATGTGTTCTGTATTCAGCCTGAATAACAATGTAATCAGAGGGTTGTGCATTGTTCATTAAACCACTTTACACATTTTCTGGGGAAAAATGTTGCCAAAAATGGCCCTGATTTATATCATAAATTGTATAACTCTAGAATAGCCCACTCCCAAAATGCCATCTTAAACCTTTCACTGCCAGACAGAAAGAACGGAATTACTAGTTCAAATTATACATTGGTCCCTCAACATACGATGGTAATCCGTTCCAAATGGACCATTGTTTGTTGAAACCATCGCATGTTGAGGGATCCGTGCAATGTAAAGTATAGGACAGTGGTCTACAACCTGCGGACCTCCAGATGTTGCAGAACTACAACACCCAGCATGCCAACGGCTGTCCAGGCATGCTGGGAGTTGTAGTTTTGCAACATCTGGAGGTCAGCAGGTTGAAGACCATTGGTATTGGAGGTTATACTCACATGTCCCCGCCGCTCTGGACCGTCACCGCTGCTCTGTATGTCGCCTTCCATTGCTGTCGCCGCGTCCCAGGGGTGTCCCCCCAGCACTCCAGCAATGCCTCTGCTTCCCCAGCATCCTCACTCTCCGTCGCTAGGCACGCCGCTGCTATTGGATGACGGGACGGCGTGCGCAGCGACGTGATGACGACGATGGAGAGCGCCGACGATGCAGGGGATCCCGAAGAGAAGTGATCATCAGCGGACCACACGGGGCACCGTAAACGGCTATCCGGTGGCAGCTGAAGCAGTCTGCGCTGCCGGATAGCTGTTTATGCGATGGCCCCGACATACAAAAGCATCGTATGTTGATGCTACCTTCAACATGCGATGGCCTCTGAGAGGCCATCGTATGTTGAAATTATTGTATGTCGGGGCCATCGTAGGTCGGGGGGGTCACTGTATACCCAATTTTGTGCACCTGTATATAAGAAGGACATGGTTGAACTGGAGAGAGTGCAGAGGAGGGCAACAAGGATAAGTCACTGATATGGGAAGATTACAGGACCAAGACAGGTTATCAATCTTGAGGTTAGTTCGTTTGTAAAAAAGACGTATTAGGGGCGATGTGATCACAATGTACAAACATATGAATGGACAGTACAGAGATCTTTCTAGTGATCTTTTGATACCCAGGCCGGTAACCATGACAGGTTTCATACCCAGGCCGGCATCCTCTACGTTTAGGGGAAAGAATGTTTCACCATCACACACAGAGATTCTTTACTGTAAGAGCAGTGAGACTATGGAACTCTCTGCCGCATGATGTTGTGATGTCTGACTCAATAAACAAGTTCATAAGGGGCCTGGATGTTTTTCTGGAAAAATGCAATATTACAGGTTAGGATACTAGATTTATGGTGATGGAACGTTGATCCAGAGATTTATTCTGATTGCCATATTGGAGTTGGGAAGGAATTCCGCTGTCTTGCGGCAATTGTCATCAGCCTCATGTTTTTTTTCCTTCCTCTGGATCAACACATTACAAACTATTATGTTACGCATAGTTCTTTGCTGTTATGAATTGTGTACAGTGGTACCAGATATAGATACATATAGAAATGTCAATACTTTCATGGGGCAAGGAGGGATGATAGAAATACATAAAACATAAAATATATTTTGGAAATGTGTATTTATGCTCAACTGTTTTTCTTTTTTGTCATATATACTATAAAGCAGATATCTAAATAGTCTTGCAGCACCCAGAGAATTTAATTACATTGGGGGAAACTTATTTTACATGGCATCCTTAATTTGAATTTTACTAAAGAAAGATGAAGCAAATGTATAAAAAGGCCCATGTCTCAAACAGATATGTACAACAGCAGGTGGATGAGTTTGGCATTAACACTATCACCAACAACTATGGGTACCATTCACATATGATCTTCACTTTCTAGAAGGTGAATTTCAAGGTGAATTTCCTGTTGGCCAAATCCTGTCTTTGAACTGGACTGAAAACAGTGTTCTGCTGTGCTTTTCTGTGCGGTTCAAAAACGGAAATGATAGGAAAATAAACCCATAGCCTCCATGTCCATAGCCGATCTCAGGCTGCTCATATGATTTTTTTTTTTTTTTTTGCAACCTTTGTTGGCAAAATCAGCACATAATACTGTGTGAATATAGGCTATGGTTGATAAATAAACATTTAATGCACCTACCTATAGATTGTTTACTGTCATTCCCTTTTCCCTGAAATTGAAGGTTTCTATCGATGAGTAGACTGTATGTATTGAATTTGGCAACTTCCAGATAGCAAAAATGGTGAATGAGTGTTCAATGCTTTGCTGCCTATAAAACTCCTGTGATCCTGTGCTAGACACCTTGTCCTCCAGAATAAGTGTGTAGAGGTTAACTCTTGAGTTGACCTACAACTACCCTACTGATAAAGCTGAATTGCTATAAGAAAAGTAATTTTTGAAGTTAAAAGTCTAATAGACCACTCCTCTAGGGGCTCAAACAGATGTCCTGTCAGGGCTGTATAAAGTAGATTTATATCCCAAGGAGAAAGTTTCTAACTGACGGATGTAGTCTTCTGGATGCAGAAATGAATCTTTGCATCCATGGCTGTTCAGCTAACCTATACTCATTAAAGGAACCAAGTTTACACATATATAGATGACATGACCAAAGGAAACAAGTTTTAATCCCCCTCAAAGTGCATTTTAAAATGCAATTTAAGCAATCCCTTTCTGTGCAATGTCCTGGGAATTCTCCCATCTACTAAATATCATCCAAATGTTCCTTGTCCAATAAAAAGCTGATACTTCTGCCGCTATATTTAAAAAAAATGAATTAATTTATTTTTACATAGCCTTGGAATCTGAGAAATCCAGATGATAGGGTACTTACTTTTATTATTGTTTGGGAATTTTTTTTTTCTTCCCGGAATAGGATTAAAACCTTCTTTGTTAAGTTTCTCCTTCTGAGGACTGTGCTCCCATTATAATATATGATGAAGAAAGATGTTTCCCTTCTTTTAAGTTGTGACTGGAGGGTGGGGGCTATTATGACAAGCACTTCACAAGCCAGGTTTAAAATGTAGCTATGATGTTGTTGAGGCTACGGTACTGTTAGCAATTCTGTAGAACACCTGTTTTAGGCTACATTTACATCATGATTGTGCCAACTTTTCCCTCAAAAACTGACAAAACTGTATGCAATCCAATGCTCAATACAGATTCCTTTGACTATAATGTTATAAAAAAAAAAGCTGTACACGGTCTTAAAAAGGACACAAAACCCTTTGTAAACAGAAAAACTGGAAACAAAACCATAGTAGACTGCAGTTTTGTGCACAGCAAAAAAACGCACAACCGGTCAAGCACAAAAACTTACACAACAGGAAAATCTTGTTCTGTACGTTTTTGTATGAGAGGTCAATATATATATGTTTTGGTATACAAGTTGTATACATTTTTTTAAAAACAAAACTGTATACAGAAACCATATAGGAAAATCGTGATATGAATGCACCCTTAGAAGTGGGCTGTGAGGTTGCCAAGAGCGGGTATAAATTTTAGCTAAACCTGTGCCTGCTTGCAGACAGAAGTTTTAGTAATTCCGGTGCTGCGGGAAGCTACGTTCACCTTTCCATTTTTTTTTTCCAAGCCCTGTTACTCACACCCTTAGTGAATTTCGTGTAAAGTTGTAAAACAGGCATAATGTTTGGTAAAGGCTACACGCTGCTGCCATCTCTTCAACTTAACTTTGTTGCAAAAAGAGAGCAAGCAAACAAGAGAGAGAGAGCAAGTGAGCAAGCACGTTGTAGAATTGGGTGAAAATGTGCTTGTAGGTAGTGGCCACTCCTCTTAAGCGAGTGTTTTAAGTCGCATATCACCTCACAGAATTAGGGGTACACTGGTAGGTAACAGCTGATTGGCCTTGAGGTCCCAGGAGTTGGAGAAACCAGTCCCGCAGAAAAATGGGAAGAATTGAAGTAAAGGATCTCACTTTTGTAGGCGCTGCTGTGCAGTTACCAGGAAGAGTAATATTCATTCTCGGAAGCGTGATGGTGATAAACCAAAAGGTTTTATTGAAGATAATGGCAGATAAAACATTAAAAACAATAAAAAGTGGCTGTAGAATAGGATGACGCATTTTGGAGGAACACCTTCCTCCTTCTTCAGATCAGGAATACATAGTTTGTAGAGTCCATCGAATTCAACCTAAAACCCTACAGGTGTGATCCAGAGGAAGACACAAACCCCCCATGAGGCTAATTCCAATTGCCCCATGAGAGAGGAAAAATTCCTTCCTGACTTCAATATGGCCATCAGAATAAATCCCTGGATCAACATTCTATCCACATAAATCTAGTCTCTATAACCTGTAATATTATATTTTTTCCAGAAAACTTGAACTTATTTATTGAGTTAGACATCAAAACATTATGTGGCAGAGAGATCTATAGTCTCACTGCTCTTTGAGTAAAAAATCTCTGTGATGATGGTGAAACCTTCTTTCCTCTAGAAGTAGAGAATGCCACCTTGTCATGGTTACCGGCCTAGGTATAAAAATATCACTAGAAAGATCTCTGTACTGTCCATTTATATACACTGCTCAAAATAAATAAAGGGAATACTTAAATAACAGAATGTAACTCCAAGTCAATCACACTTCTGTGAAATCACACTGTCCACTCAGGAAGAAACACTATTTACAATCAATTTCACAAGCTGTTGTGACAGCAGGTGGAAATGATAGGCAACTAGCAAGACACCCCCAATAAAGTAGTGGTACTGCAGGTGGTGACCACAGACCACTTCTCAGTTCCTATGCTTCCTGGCTGATGTTTTGGTCACTTTTGAATGCTGGCGGTGCTTTCACTCGAGTGGTAGCATGAGACGGAGTCTACAACCCAAATAAGTGGCTCAGGTAGTGCAGCTCATCCAGGATGGCACATCAATATGAGCTGTGGCAAGAAGGATTGTTGTGTCTGTCAGCGTAGTGTCCAGAGCATGGAGGCGCTATTAGGAGACAGGCCAGCACATCAGGAGATGTGCAGGAGGGTGTAGGAGGGCAACAACCCAGCAGCAGGACCACTACCTCTGCCTATTGCAAGGAAGATCAGGAGGAGCACTGCCAGAGCCCTGCAACACCATGCAGGACATTTAACATTTGTCAGAGAATACCAAGATTGGCCCTGTGCTCTTCACGGATGAAAGCACGTTCACACTGAGCACGTGACAGATGTTACCGAGCCTGGAGACACCATGGAGAATGTTCTGCTGCCAGCATGACCAGTTTGGCGGTGGGTCAGTAATGGTGTGGGGTGGCATTTCTTTGGGGGACCGCACAGCCCTCCATGTGCTTGCCAAAGGTAGCCTGTCATTAGGTACCGAGATGAGCTCCTCAAACCCCTTATGAGACCATATGCTGGTGCGGTTGGCCCTGGGTTCCTCCTAATGCAAGACAATGCTAGACCTCATGTAGCTGGAGTGTGTCAGCAGTTACTGCTAGAGGAAGGCATTGATGCTATGGACTGGACCGCCCCTTCCCCAGACCTGAATCCGATTGAGCACATCTGGGACATCATGTCTTGCTCCATCCACCAATGCCACGTTGCACCACAGACTGTCCAGGAGTTGGCAGATGCTTTAGTCCAGGTCTGGGAGGACATTCCTCAGGAGATCATCAGGAGTATGCCCAGGCATTGTAGGGAGGTCATACGGGCACGCAAAGGCCACACACACTACTGAGCCTCATTTTGGTTTGTTTTAAAGACATTACATCAAAGTTGGATCAGCCTGTAGTGTTATCCATGAAAAGAAGAAATTCACAGGCGACTCACCAATAATTCAATGCTTCATCTTTATTCTTAGGTAAAGTGGCTCCACGCCGCACCGATGTGCTAGACACTAGTGCGATAATGATATAGCTGTTTCTTTCCGTTCAGGAACTCAACAGATCATTTCTGCTAGCCCTGTGCACGTGACACATATGTTCCTCCTCTTGTGACGTCGGGAAAAGGGGAGTAGAAAAGAGATCTAACAAAGTGTTATATATACCAAGAGAAAAAAAATTAAGGATTAAAAACGCATAATTGTAAATATAAAACTATTTGTTACTATTTACTAGAGAAGAGCGAATCGAATAAATCCTGAAATTTGGAACGAATTCGGGTTCGTCTGCTTCGAATTGCTCTTCTCTAGTAAATAGTAACAAATAGTTTTATATTTGCAATTATGCGTTTTTAATCCTTGATTTTTTTCTCCAGGTATATTTATTACACTATGTTAGATCTCTTTTCTACTCTACGCAACGAATGCAAATATCGCTTCATTAAACTCCATTTTACAGCTTTCCAGGCTCCATAACACCTAAAATGGCGGATCCACATGTCAGTACATGGGACAGGGGATGCTGGGAAGGGAGATAGGCGGGATGACCCTGAATCACTTGCAGGATGCAGCCTATCAGCATTCATTGACCCCTGTGATGTCACAGCCCTATATAATCTGCAGCCATTTTGCGGCTGCTCATTTCATGCCATACACTGCAGAGAGAGAGGACGGCTGCGTGTCTGTGTGTGTTACACAGACACACTGAATTGATCATAACGCAGCGTTCCACTTCCAACTGCTAGTCACATCAGCATTGTGGAAAAGAGCAGTGCAGTGCTTTGCTTATTGTCACGGAGAAGAATTTTTACGCTAGCCATAAACCTCCCAATCACTTTATTCCGCATTTTATCAAAGAGGGGCAGATAGCTTTTCCTTGCCTCATACATATCAAGCTGCCTTAACTTCATGAACCGTATAATAGGAGACAGGAATGATTTTTCAGCGCAATTCTGTGTATTTTTTCCACAAGAAATTATCTGCTTATACTAGTCTGTAGACTGTATAATAACCAGCAGTTCACACCATTCTTAATACTCTGTGACAGAGTGCAATTTTGTTTTAAGTACGTTTTTTTCAGCGGACTGTAGTGCATTTTTCTGCCCTCATATGTGCATACAACATACCTACATCAAAGCAGTCTACTTTTTTGTATCTGTAAATCTGGAACAAGTCTAGATACTGGGAAAGTCCAGGCAAAAAGTAATCATCGGCTGGTGTTTTATGAAAATACATTTTCCAAGTGTACTGTAGCGCATTTTTTTGTCCTCATACGTGCATACCACATGCCTACATCTAAGTAGTGCACTTTTTTGTACCTGTTAATATGCAACAAGCCTACATACAGTGAAAGGCCAGGGAAAACTAATCACTGGCTGTTGTTTTATGAAAATACGTTTTCCAAGTGCACTGTAGCGCACCACATACCTACATCTTAGTAGTCTACCATATTGTACCTGTTCATTTGTCAAGGGCCTAGATACTGTGAAAGTCCAAGCAATAGTACTCACCGGCTGTTTTTTGTACAAAAATACTGACTTTTTAATGCGCATTGTATCGCATTTTTCTGCGCTCATTGCATACCGCATACGTACATCTAAGTAGTGTACCATTTTGTACCTGTTAATCTGTCAATGGCCTACATACTGTGAAAGTCCAAGCAATAGTACCCACCAGCTGGTGTTTTACAAAACTTGCATAGTTTTTATGCTCATTGTAGCACATTTTTCTGCCCTCCTAAGTGCATACCGCATACGTACATCTAAGTAGTGTACTATTTTGTACCTGTCAGTCAAGGGCCTACATACTGTGAAAGGACAGCCAAAAGTAATCACCTGCTGCTGTTCTAGACAAAGACTGTTTTAAGAGTAGTGAAGCGTATTGTACTACCCTCACATAATACCCTCAGTATGTCAGGCAGAGAAGTGCCAGGACGTGTACAGAGGAGTGGCAGAGGACTAAATCCTTCAGGCAGAGGTCGCAGCAGACTAGGGGCGAGTGGCAGCAGGAGTCACAGCAAGAGGCCTGAGCTCCTGTTATCAGCTAGCGGTCGTGTGTCATCCAGCAACCCATCTGCCTTCGTCGATTGGTTAACACGGTCATGCACTTCATCACAAGTGACATCTGACACCCCCAGTCAACAGTCATACCCTCCTGTCACTCCAGATGCTCCTGCTTCTCCCACTTTTAGTCAGCCATTCCGCCAATAATCCATCAGCGAAGCCATGTACAAGAGACAACAGTATGCGCCCACTCATCAAACGGCATAACATTTGTCCATATGGAATCGCCTCTCTGGTGTGAATAGGGTGATAACTGGAATGGTGTAGAAGTGTGTTGGTTGTGGTTTATTTTCTAAACCCTTCAGTGATTATCTTATAATTTTGAATTTTTACTTGTACGTCCAGGAATTCTAAGTGTGTTTTACTCCATTTGGAGGTAAATGTCATTCATATTATTGTTATTTAGAGGTCTTAAAAAAATTGGCAAAATCTGCCAGGGACCCACTCCAGAGGATGAAGAGGTCATCGACAAAACGAAAATAACGTCCTACAAACCTCAGGAATGGGTTGCGGGCAGAAAATATATCTTTCCTCAAAACATGCGAGGAAATTTGCTAACGTACAAGCTACGGGTGTCCCCATAGCAGTACTGCCCCTTTGGGCATACCAAAGTTCCCCTAATTGAAAAACATTGTTGTTGAAGACGAACTCCAAAGCCTCACAAACAAAATTAATAAATGGTGTGCTTTTATCTGTTCGAATCAAGATATCTCTGATGCATTCTACTGCAATCGCTTGAGGTATACGAGTATATAAACTCTCAACGTCTATTGGCATGAGGATGTACCCTTCAATAAAGGGGGGTGTCGTCGAGTGCATTCAGGAATTTGTTAGTATCTTTGACTAATGACGGTACATTGGTAAGTAGGGGTCTCAATAGCCAGTCTACATACTTTGAGAGGGATTCTGTCAGAGAACTCACCCCAGAGAAAATGGGTCACCCCAGGGATGAGGTCAAGGTTTTATGGATTTTAGGTACTAAGTACCAAGTGGCATTTTTACGATTTTGTGGCAATAATTTTTCATCCATTTTCTCTGACAGAATACCTCTTCTCTACCTAATTTCTCAGTAGGGTCTGTTTAGACTGCAATTTGAGCATGGGGTTTGTAGTAAGTTTTTCGTACACCCTAATGTCCTATGTCGATGTGCCTCCGGTAAATAATCAGATTTGTTCATTATGACTGTGTTTTCCCCTTTATCAGCTATTTTAATAATTATGCTATCTTGAGATTTTAACCAAGTTGATGCTTTTTATTCAGCTGGACTTAAATTAGGGTATCTTTTGGGTACACAAGTGCTCTCATATCATCTAATACTTTTTGTTGGAACAGGTCCAAGCTTCCCCCAGGTGGTAATGGTGGGGAAAACGTGGATCAGTTCCCTCCTATGAACTCCTGGATTTCACGTTCTGAATTTTCGATTAAGTTGAATGACTCTTCGCCCAATAATTCAGTGAGGGCCAAGAGACATTTTTTTTTCTTCATCTATAGCTTCTCTCATCACATTGAAGCCCAATGGACATATAGTGGTAGGGATGTCTCCTTTTCTACATTTCTCACTGGGCATTTTACTTTCTTTACAGGAAAAAAATATATTTTTAGGTTTAATTTACGTATGCATCTGAACAAATCTATTTTAACCCCTTAAGGACCAAGCCCATTTTGGCCTTAAGGACCAGAGCGTTTTTTTTGCACATCTGACCACTGTCCCTTTAAACATTAATAACTCTGGAATGCTTTTAGTTATCATTCTGATTCCGAGATTGTTTTGTCGTGACATATTCTACTTTAACATAGTAGTACATTTTTTTGTAACTTGCATCCTTTCTTTCTGAAAAATCCCAAAATTTGATGAAAAATTTGAAAATTTAGCATTTTTCTAACTTTGAAGCTCTCTGCTTGTAAGGAAAATGGATATTCCAAATAAAAAAAATTTTGATTCACATATACAATATGTCTACTTTATGTTTGCATCATAAAATTGATCAGTTTTTACTTTTGGAAGACAGTTTGCTTCAAAGTTCAGCAGCAATTTTCCAATTTTTCACAAAATTTTCAAACTCGATACTTTTCAGGGACCAGTTCAGTTTTGAAGTGGATTTGAAGGGTCTTCATATTAGAAATACCCCACAAATGACCCCATTATAAAAACTACACCTCCCAAAGTATTCAAAATGACATTCAGTAAGTGTTTTAACCCTTTAGGTGTTTCACAGGAATAGCAGCAAAGTGAAGGAGAAAATTTAAAATCTTCATTTTTTACACTCACATGTTCTTGTAGACCCAATTTTAGAATTTTTACAAGTGGTAAAAGGAGAAAATTTTTACTTGTATTTCTAGCCCAATTTCTCTCGAAGTAAGCACATACCTCATATGTCTATGTAAAGTGTTCGGCGGGCGCAGTAGAGGGCTCAGAAGGGAAGGAGCGACAAGGGTATTTTGGAGAGAACATTTTTCTGAAATGGTTTTTGGGGGGCATGTCACCTTTAAGAAGCCCCTAGGGTGTCAAAACAGCAAAAAAAAAAAAAAAAAAAAAAAAAAAAAAACACATGGCATACCATTTTGGAAACTAGACCCCTCGGGGAATGTCACATGGGATAAAGTGAGCCTTAATACCCCACAGGTGTTTCATGACTTTTGCAAATTCAGAAAAAGTGCTCTGCTGGCGCACTACAGGTCTCAGAAGAAGAGTAGTCACATTTGGCTTTTTGGAAGCAAATTTTGCTCTGGGGGCGTGCCACATTTAGGAAGCCCCTATGGTGCCAGGACAGCAAAAAAAAAAAAAAAAAAAAACACATGGCATACTATTTTGGAAACTAGACCCCTACGGGAACGTAACAAGTGGTTAAGTGAACCTTTATACCCCTCAGGTGTTTCACGACTTTTGCATTAGTAAAAAAAAAATTTTTTTTTTTTACCTAAAATGCTTGTTTTCCCAAAAATTTTACATTTTTAAGAAGGGTAAAAGCAGAAAATACCCCCCAAAATTTGAAGCCCAATTTCTCCTGAGAACGGCGATACCCCATATGTGATCCTAAACTGTTGCCTTGAAATACGACAGGGCTCCAAAGTGAGAGCGCCATGCGCATTTGAGGCCTAAATTAGGGATTGCATAGGGGTGGACATAGGGGTACTCTACGCCAGTGATTCCCAAACAGGGTGCCTCCAGCTGTTGTAAAACTCCCAGCATGCCTGGACAGTCAGTGGCTGTCTGGTAATACTGGGAGGGAGTAGTTGTTTTGCAACAGCTGGAGGCTCCGTTTTGGAAACAGTGGCGTACCAGACGTTTTTCATTTTTATTGGGGAGGGGGGCTGTGTAGGGGTATGTGTATATGTAGTGTTTTTTACTTTTTATTTTATTTTGTGTTAGTGTAGTGTAGTGTTTTTAGGGTACAGTGGCACGGGCAGGGGTTCACAGTAGTTTCTCGCTGGCAGTTTGAGCTGCGGCAGAAAATTTGCCGCAGCTCAAACTTGCAGCCGGATACTTACTGTCAACCTCCGCCCATGTAAGTGTACCCTGTACATTCACATTGGGGGGGGGGGGGGGACATCCAGCTGTTGCAAAACTACAACTCCCAGCATGCACTGACAGACTGTACATGCTGAGAGTTTTAGTTTTGCAACAGCTGTAGGCACACTGGTTATGTATCACTGAGTTTGTGACCTAACTCAGTGTTTCACAACCAGTGTGCCTCAAGCTGTTGCAAAACTACAACTCCCAGCATGTACGGTGCATGCTGGGAGTTGTAGTTTGCAACAGCTGGAGGCACACCGGTCGTGCAACACTGTGCTAGGTAAAAAAAAAAAACTGAGTTTCACAACCAGTGCGCCTTCAGCTGTTGCAAAACTACAACTCTCAGCAGTCACCGACAGCCAACGGGCATGTTGTAGTTATGCAACCAGCAGATGCACCACTACAACTCCCAGCATGCATTTTAGCTGTTTGTGCAAGCTGGGAGTTGTAGTTATACAACAGCTGAAGGTACACTTTTCCATAGAAAAAATGTGCCTCCAGCTTCACTTTTTGCATGCTGGGAGCTGTTGCTAAGCAACAGCAGGAGGCTGTCACTCAGCACCAACTGCTGCTCCCCAGGTCAGTCCCTCGTCGCTGCCGCTCCTGGGGCCCCGATCCCAACAGGGAAGCCAGGGATCGGGGTCCCCAGCTCCCGGGGTCTTCTTCCCGCTCATGTCCTCCGGAAGAGGGGCAGAGCGGGTTGCGGGAGTGACACCTGCAGCAGGCGCCCTGATTGGTCGGCCGATAAACCGGCCGACGAATCAGGGCGATCGTGAGGTGGCACCAATGCCGGTGGGGACCGGATTTCCCACGGGTGTATGGATACACCCTGTGTACTTAAGGACTCGGAATGCAGGGCGTATCCATACGCCCTGTGTCCTGAAGAGGTTAAACTCTTCCAGACTAAAATCTTCTACTAATAAGGTTAGACGAATTGATGACTGCTGGAGAATCTTTAAGTGACTGTTCAGTCTTTTCTTCTAAAGAAGAGTGGATGTGCAGATAATGCAGATAAGTCCTTCTATTACCGATACATTCTGCGTTCTTGCTGGTGTATATATAAAACACACAAAACGTTGTCTGCAAAGTTCACAAAGAAGATGCAGTGTCCCACGAGGGAGCTCCACGCCTCCCTTAAGACCAAGTTATAATACACACAGTGGGCTTAGAGACTATAGATATAACACTGTCCATAATTTAAAGACCCAGCAGGGTAGTAACTCACGATTATGCGGACCGTTCCCAAAATTTTCTAAACTTTATTTTCATAACTTCATGTAGAATAAATCTTTTTGACAAAGTGGAGCAAAGCTTGCAACAGACAGAGCTGAGATCTTCCATCTGCTCGACACCTTGGACGCGACAGCGTTTCAGGGGCGTGCCCCCTTAGTCATGGTGTACCAGGTGTGGAGGGAGGGAGGATTATATAAGGATACAAGGTAGACACCTGTTCACATAGGTAAAGCATTATTTAGAAAAACCACATGCAAAAGTATTAAAGTTGAAATATAAAATCTTCATTAACACAGGAGCTAACCTATTATAGAAATGCTTTAAAACTACAGATCTCATTAAGACCATATGGAAAAAACACAATTTAACTCAGTAATCCAAAAACACTCTCTTTGTAGAAGGCGTCTTTTGTTCAGATTCACAATCGCTTGTATAGGAACCTCTTCTAAGATTAAAGCGGTACTCCAGTGAAAATCTTTTTTCTTTTAAATCAACTGGTGCCAGAAAGTTAAAGGGGTATTCCAGGCCAAAACTTTTTTTTATATATCAACTGGCTCCGGAAAGTTAAGCAGATTTGAAGATTACTTCTATTAAAAAATCGTAATCCTTCCAATAGTTATTAGCTTCTGAAGTTGAATTGTTGTTTTCTGTCTAACTGCTCTCTGATGACTCACGTCCCGGGAGCTGTGCAGTTCCTATGGGGATATTCTCCCATCATGCACAGCTCCCGGGACGTGACATCATCATTGAGTAGTTAGACAGAAAACTTCAGAAGCTAATTACTATTGGAAGGATTAAGATTTTTTTAATAGAAGTAATTTACAAATCTGTTAAACTTTTCGGAGCCAGTTGATTTATATAAAAAAAGAGAGCACTGTGTTCGTGATGTCATCAGTGTTCCAAAAAGAAAGGAATTTCCTCTGTAGCATTCAGCAGCTAATAAGTACTGGAAGGATTAAGATTTTTTAATAGAAGTAATTTACAAATATGTTTAACTTTCTGCCACCAGTTGATTTAAAAGAAAAAAGGTTTTCACCGGAGTACCCCTTTAACCATTTGAGGGTTGTAATAGAATGATTAAATTCTCAAAAATGTCTTGCGACCGTACTTTCCCCAAAGCTGACTGTTTCCGCCTTATTCTCAGAGCTCAAAAATTTCCTAATAACTGATTCTGGCTGTCTGACCGACATACGAGAGCCCACATGCACATTTGAGCATATATATTACGTACCTTTACGTAAGTCTGGCGGATACTTTTCCTAATGGCGACATCACTTTTTATAAATTTTTCTCCAATTGACTGGCCTTTCTTATATGCAAATATGGGGGGGGGGTTTAATAACTTTCCATAATTTTTTATCTGTTTGCAAAATATGCCGGGCTCTAATGAATTGGCTCTGTGGCAGTCCTTTGAAAGTGGTCGGTGCGTGAAAACTTTTTTTTTTTTTTGGGGGGGGGGGTATAATTACCGTCCATGGGCTTAACGTACATAGTTTACATAGCTGTATGGAAGCCTTCAGGCGTGCGTCTTACCACCCCAATTAAAAAGTGGATACTATCTTGATTGTACCGTAATTTAAAGTGAATTTTTTTGTTTTATGGCATTTATTCAGATTTTCCACAAAATTTAACAAGGATTGTTCTCACCCTTCCACGTCATGAACACATCAGGCCATGTGCCCATTTTGCCGAGTTTACACTATGGAATTTCCGACTGGAACACTTTCTCATGCAAAGTCTAGTACAGCAAAATCCCATTGCTGTGAATTGGATTCCGCTGGACAGTGCCCACTAAGGAGTTTCCGCCACTGAAAAGTCGGAATTATGACTTACCGATAATTCGGTTTCTTTGAGTCCACCATGACAGCCACCAGAGAGAGAGATTGTTCCCTTTGACCGAATAGGAACAGGAACAAGGAATTTAAAAGCCCCTCCCCTCCCACCATTCCTCGGTGTTTTACAAATTACCTATTCATCTTATCCTGTCCCAAAAGGGTAACACAAATATAATAAAATAATATAACAAGGGGGGGGGGGTATGAAGGGGCTGTCCTGGTGGACTCAAAGAAACCGAATTATCGGTAAGTCATAATTCGGACTTTTACTCTTCGTCCATCATGACAGCCAGAGAAATACCAAATAAAAAATTTTGCGTGGGACAACAGCATGTAGAACTTTCCTACCAAAGGAAAGAGCCTGACTATCCGAAAGATCAAGCCTATAATGCTTAAAGAAAGTATGGGAACTAGCCCAGGTGGCAGCTTTGCAGATTTGATCTATAGAAGCAGCAGATTTTTCAGCCCATGAAGTAGACATGGCCCTAGTAGAGTGAGCTTTAAGTCCTTTTGGGACTGGTTCCCCTTTAGATACATGAACTTCAGAGATGACCGTTTTTAGCCACCTCGCAATAGAGTCCTTTGAGGCATTTTTGCCTTTGTTAGGCCCCTGAAATTGTAAAAGTAAGTTGTCGTCCTTTCTCCAAGGATTAGTTACTGCTAGATATCTTAACAGACATCTCCTGACATCTAGAATGTTAAAAGATTTTTCTTGCTCACTCCTAGGATTGTCACAGAAAGAAGGGAGCACAATCTGTTGTGATCTGTGGAAATTAGAAGCAACTTTTGGTAAAAAGGCCGGATCCAACCTCAGCGTCACTCTGTCATTTGAAATAGTCATGTAAGGTTCTCTAATTGACAGGGCTTGGTTCTCCCCCACTCTCTGAGCAGTTGTTACAGCAATCAAGAAAGCGATTTTTAGGGAGATCTTAGGGAGATTTCTTCCAAAGGTTCGAAGGGAGCGACTGTCAGTCCTGAAAGGACCCAATTCAGATTCCAGGAAGGAGTCCGTACTGGAATCCTAGGTTTAATTCTGACTAAGGCCCTAAAGAACCGTTTTATTCAGCGATCAGCTATTTGTTGATCAAATACTGCCCCTAAAGCCACCACCTGGACTTTAAGGGTACTTACAGATAAACCCTTTTCAAACCCTTCTTGTAAGAAGTCTAAGATACAGGGGATATTAGGTTTGGAAAGATTCAATCTTTTAGGAGACATCCAGTCCACAAATTTGTTCCAGATCTTCATATAAATTTCAGATGTAGAAGGTTTTTTACTTTTTAGAAGTGTAGCAATTGCTTTTTTAGACAGACCTTTTTGCTTTAAAATAGACTCCTCAAAAGCCAAGCCGTGAGTTGTAGATTTTGAATTCCTTGATGCGAAACTGGTCCCTGGAGGAGAAGATTGTCCATCAGAGGTAAGGGATAACGGTGGTCTATGGCCAAACTTTTCAGAAGGCAGAACCAGCCCCTTTTTGGCCAAAAGGGAGCCACAAATATTACTGTCAGCCTGTCTCGAATTTTCGCTTGTGACCTGGTTATTAAAGGAATTGGAGGGAATGCATAGGCCAGAGGAAAGTTCCAAGCTTGGGCTAGAGCATCCACTGCTTCTGGACTGTCCCTTGGGTTCAAAGAAAAAAAATCTCTCCACTTTCGCATTCGTCCGAGATGCAAACAGATCTATACATGGGTTTTCCCATCTGTTTACTAGAGACTGGTAAATCAGGGGATTTAGGGACCATTCCCCTGGATCTAAAGTTTTCCGACTCAGGAAATTCGCCACTAGATTGCAGGAACCCTTTAAATGCACTGCCGTGATGAAGGCTACATTTGTTTCTGACCAAACAAAAATTCTTGCAGATATCGCTTGTAGCGCTCTGTTTTGTGCCACCTTGGTGTTTGATGAACGCTACTGCCGTAGAGTTGTCTGGATACACCTTTAAGTTCTGATTTACTACCAGATGCTTGGCGGCTTGAAGAGATTCCCATATCGCATATTGTAGTTTGACGAGAACTTTTCCAGATAAGGAGGCCACTGACCTTGGAAGTATTGTTGGTTTATGTGGGTTCCCCAGCCCCAAGCGCTCGCATCTGTAGTTATAATTGTTTGGTCCGGGAACTAACAAACCCCCTCTGAAGGTTTGCTTTTTTCAGCCACCAATTCAGAGACCTCGATACCCTGGGGGATAGATGAAATTTCTTTAATAGGGAAAGTTGGGTTTTGTCCCATACAGACAGTCAGGGCTTGCAGCATACGTGAGTGGAATTGAGCCCACTGGACGGCCGGGATAGTAGAAGTCATGGAGCCCAGTATGGACATGGCTTCCCTCACTGAAACCAACTTTTTCCTCTGGAATTTTGAGATTTTCTCTTGAAGAGAGGTAATTTTTTCCCTTGGAAGGAATGTGGTTCTCAATACCCAGAGTCATTCCCAGAAATAATTTTGTGTGGCTCGGAACTAGATCCGATTTTTCCAGGTTTAAGATCCAACCTAATTCCTGTAGACAACAGATTACTTGATGTTGATGGATTTTTAGAAGCTCTGGAGAACCTGCTGATATAAGTAGATCGTCCAGATATGGGATGATGACAATAGCTTTTAGTCTTAAAGAGGCAATTACCTCCACCATTAACTTTGTGAAAAGTCTGGGGGCTGATGCAATCCCGAACGGGAGGGCTACAAACTGGAAATGAAGAATCTCCTCGTTGAGACGCACTGCAAATCTGAGATATTTCTGAAAGTCTGCATGAATCGGTACATGGTAATATGCATCTTTTAGATCCATAGTTAACATTAAAGCCCCTGGGGCAATCATTGGGATTGCTGTTTTCAAAGATTCCATCTTGAATTTTTTGTACACAATGAACCTGTTGAGGAACTTCAAGTTTATGATTGTACGATATGAGCCATTTGGTTTCTGTACTAGAAACAGGGAAGAATAGTGACCCTTGCACTGTTCCGAGACAGGACCACGGGAAATGGCACCCAGATGGAGAAGATTTTGGACGCCCTCTAACATCCTGGACTGAAGAGTAGGAGAAGATTGGTTTGAGACTAGAAATCTGGGAGGAGGGAGAGATGAGAATTCTGTCCTGTATCCTGATTTTATCAGATTCAGGACGCAGGAGTTTGAGGTTATTGTTGACCACTGATGAAGAAAAAATCTCAGTCTCCCTCCCACAGGTATCATGTCATTGTTTTTTGGGAGGTTGGGAGGGGTTAAGGATAAAGTCTTTTCCTTTACCCCCCTTTTGGTAGCTCCACCTCCCCAACTTTCCCTTACCTCTAAAGTTTGAGAACTTGTTTCTTGTTTGGGGACGAAAAGTTTTCTGCGGTTGGCTAGGTTTCTCTTCAGGAGATTTCTTTTTCCTATCTGCCGCCTTCTCAAGGATGCCGTCCAATGGGTGGCCAAACATTACTTTACCTAGACAGGGAACACCACATAGTCTAGATTTAGAAGTGTTATCACCCGTCCAGTTTTTAAGCCATAAAGCCCGCCTTGCAGAATTTGAGAGAGCGGCCGATCTATTTTGACTGTTTCCAGTGAGGCGTCTGCAAGAAAACCTGTTGCTAACTTCAACATGGGGATAGATGAAAGAAGATCCTCTCTAGGTGTTTTATTTTCAATATGATCTTCTAATTGAGACAGCCACACATACAGTGCTCTAGCCACATTAGTGGCGGCAATGTATGGATTTAACATTGCTGAAGTAGAATCCCACGATTTACGTAAGAGCCCCTCCATTTTTCTATCCAATGGGTCTCTCAGCTGGGAGGCATCTTCAAAGGGCAAAGACATCTTCTTTACAGCTTTAGTAACCTGAACGTCTATTTTAGGTATATCAGACCATAGGTCCACATCTTGATCATCAAAAGGAAACCGAGATCTGAACTCTTTAGGTAGTACCAGGTCTTTTCTCTGGCTCCTGCCATTCATCAACAATAATACTTTTAATATTCTCATGAATGGGAAAGACCATTCTTTTCCTGGGCCTCAACCCACCGAACATTTCATCCTGAATAGTCATAGGGTGTTCTTCATCCTGAATACCCATGACGTCCCTAACTGCTTTAAGGAGAGTCTCAGTATCTTCAGATGCGAAAAAATATTTAGTATTTACTGGCTTAGAGGGTCCTGGAGAAATTTCTCCTTCTTCCATACCCTCTATGTCGGATCTATATACAAGATCCTCCTCCCCAGAATCAGAATCCGAAACCACTTTGGGTCTTTTAGCTGGAGGCTGAATATCTCCGACTTTGACCAGACTCCCACTGCCACAAGGAATACCAGTTTGTAAATTAGGCATGTAACCAGATGAATACTGAAGAGGGTTACTAGGTAGGTAACCAGTAGCAACAGAAGAAACATTAGCTGGCTCAGCACTGGTGAAAGTCGGATATACATTAACAGCAGATGGAACATTCATGGATGACTGACTGCTAGAAGACTGAGTTACATTAAGTCCGGCCAGAGATGACTGTATTTCTTGGCGAATAAGAGATCGCATATCTTCAGAAATACACGGTTTTTCTTCTTGAACCACTTTAGATATACAAATTTTGCATAATTGTTTTTTATACGTCTCCGGAAGTTTAGCATAACACAAAACGCATTTGCGAATTTTTGCTTTAGGTTTTTGTGAAGGTTCCTTATTTCCCTAAGAAAGAAGGAACCACAAATCAGAAGCTAAACAGAAGCATTTGCAGCAGAAAATATGCAGGAAAATACTCACAACTGGAGAAACAAGCTGCTCCATAGCATCAGCCTTGGAGGAAGCCTGTGAGTCCATGGTAGCCACAGGACAACATAGACACCGATAACACTGATTTTCCTACCTTTATCAACCAGGAAATTCTAATTTTGGCGCCTTGTGACGTCACATCCACCCCGCCGGCACCTCCGTACAGCTCAGAACTTCAGCTCAAAGAACCCGGCTTCCCCCGGACAGAATTAGGCGCTGCACACCTCACGCAGCGTCCCACAGGGAAGCCAGGCAGCAGCAGACCATACACCGCCGCAGACCCCAGGAGACCACCAACAGCTCACCGAGCCCCCACCGACAGACTCCTGGAGCGCCGCCGATCCAAGGAACTGGCACGGAGGTACCTGTAGCCTGCGCGAGCGCGGGGCACATGGGCGGAGGATACCACAGTATCCTTAGCGTGGGGGCATATAGCTCCACTGGAGCACAGTCCCCCACGCGCCCAGAGGCCGGGACAAGTCCCAGCGACTAAGGGGAAGAAATGGGTTAGGGGCTCCAGAGGAGACCGCAACCCTCCCCAGGGCAGTGAAAGAAAAAACAAATCCGAAGTCCACAACAGACCCCGAGCTCTGTCCTGGACCTAATAGGAACAGGAAAACACTGAGGAATGGTGGGAGGGGCTTTTAAACTCTCTGTTCCTATTAGGTCCAAGGGGACCATCTCTCTCTGGTGGCTGTCATGGTGGACGAAGAATAAAGAATGATTTTACTCATTCTTTTGGCACAATCTGAGTTGAATACATTGCCACCTTTTGGTATGGGAATGTCCTCACTTTCATAGAGCTGACTTACTTTAGTCCCTTCCAGGGAATTGTTTGTGGCAAAATACCAGCCTCCTCAGGAGGAACACTATGGCGTGACATTTGTCAAGGTATTTTTTTTTGCTTACTCTGGGGAGCACAAAAAGTCACACATACACCTAAGCACTTTTTTGTGCGACTTTTGTGGATAAGCAAAAAGTTACAAACAGCCTTACCAAGGCAAGTTTCAGTTTTTACTTTGAAGTGGTCATAAATTTATGTTGTGCGAAAAGTTGCAAACCCCTTACAAAAAGTTTCAAGTCTGCTCCAGGGCTGATTTGGAGTACAAAACTCCCGTATGTGAGAAAAATAAAAAAGTCTCACAAATCTCAACTGTGACTTTTTTTGTTTTGCTTCACTCAGCCCTCAATTGACCCCCTCAGGACCAAAAATTACCATTTATCATTCCATTGGAGGGAGATCTCCTGGTGTCATTCTCTCCAGGAATGACATTACTGCTGTGAATGTTTGACCAAGGGTAGCTGGCAGATATCTCTAGACAAGACTTCTTTAAATATCAACACAGAACATACTATGTTCCGACCAGACTGCATATGTCTCACCACTCTGTTTTCGTGGCTGCTCCGGACCTGGATCTATGCTTTACATATGGTGGACCTGTCCCCATATCGTTAAGTATTTGACACCCGATATCCTCTAAAGTCAGTGGTGTGCCTCCTTGGAACAAAACCTGATGGCATGAATCATGCTACCTTCAGCTTGCCACATTTCATCCTTTTAGTAGCTAGAATACATGTTGCCTCTAAGTGGCTTTCTCCTGTCCTGTCTCGATCCATGGTTATCACTCCCGTGAATAGCATTCTCATCTCAGAAAAACTAAAACGCTGTTAGAGCTGATACCATGGCCCTATTCACAAAAATCTGGCAGCGCTGTATATCCTTCTCCCATGTTCATGATATGTCATATTTCCATTCTCAACGGTGACTCTATTGTTACCCTTTTCCCTTATACCTGCACCCGTCCCCTTCGGTTTGCGGTTATCCGTTATATCTGCACATACATTTTGCATTTGTTGTACTATCTTCTTACTCGCTTGTATGAGTTTGTTTGGATTGCCTTATTTTGTCAAAAAATTTCTCTTTTTCACACTAAATCTTGCACATTTAATGGCATGCAACTTTAATGTCTGAGGAGCGGTTCAATCACTGAAGTGGGAGTCACAGGTAGATAGTGAACATGAACAGCGGTCGGCTCTACTTGTACACTATGGGGGAAGATTTATCAAAACCTGTCCAGAGGAAAATTTGCCCAGTTGCCCATGGCAACCAATCAGATCGCTTCTTTCATTTTGCAGAGGCCTTGTTAAAAATGAAAGAAGCGATCTGATTGGTTGCTATGGGCAACTTTTCCTCTAGACAGGTTTTGATAAATCTCCGTATATAAGCAGGCCCAATATGTCAGATAAGCTCATGTTAGCAACAATATGACTGTTTCAGGATCACCACTAACATCCTTTCAGCACATACATTCCTATATCTTTATATCAAGTAAGTGGTTGGAAGAGATGGTGATGGATTTTTCTCACAAAATCCTAGGCTTTCCACAGACTCATGCTCCAGCCAGAGATGCCAGGAGGGGCTTTTAACTTGGACCTGAGGAAGCAAGCTGGTGGCAAAACGTGTTGTCTGAAGTATGTTGATTTTTCCAAATAAAACTACAAATATAACATATTTCTGGTGACCTGTGACAGTAAGACGGCAGCACCACAAAGACTCAATTGTTTCAACGTTCTGTATTTATAGTCTGGCGATTGTGTAATTCCGCCTGGTGCAGAGTACTGCTGTGCATGTACAAAGATGGGCAGCACCATAAAGCCTGCCAAAAGATGAACACAAGCCAGTACCTCATGATAAATGCCTTAATGGCGCAGGGCATGTCAATAAAGTGAACATGACTGGATAAAGTCACCCCGCAGTGCGCACATACCTCAAAAGGTGTAGCCAAAGATCTAATAGTAAATAGATCCTTACTGGGCAGAAATGTATGAAAACTTTTGTAACATTTGTCATGGCAACCAATCAGCTTGCAGTATGCAGGAAAAAAAAGATTCTGAAGAGCCTGGAAACTGATTGGTTGCTGTGGATAACTGCTCCGAACGTTCTGAAGAGTATCCAGCAGTGGGCGCCACACAGGGGGCTCCCATAGCAAGCAATCACCTATGTACATACAGGAGTTCGGTGACACAGTCAGCTCTGCTACATCTCTATGTAAAATAACTGACTCTCGTAACAAGGAGTCTGCTATGAGCCCCACAGCGGCAGCCAATCCCCCAGTCAGCCCCCAGCAGATCCCGACTGAGGTAACAGGGAGCCGGCAGGGCCCGGGCCGCGCATGCACGACGTGAGAGAAGCCTGCGCGCCGCCTGGAAGAGGAGGAGGAAGAGGAGGAAGACGAGCGCCGGTCCCCCCTCTTCCATGCTGCCAGCCCCGCTCAGGCTCCCGTCGTGCTGTTAGCGCCGCCGCCGCTCTCTCCGGTTCTCCGTTTCTTCTGTGTGATAGACGCGCACACCCCAAGAGCTGCCAGTGCCCGGCGGGCGGGTGATGGGGGGGAGGGAGGGTTTGGGGTGACAGCCGGGGACAAGCTCCGCGGGCAGTATGTAGCGCCCTTCCTGCTTCCTCCTCTCTAGACAGTGAAGGTTCGGGAGTGAAGCGCCTGTAGCGGCGAGGAAGCCAGGCGGGAGGGCACTGAGGAATCTGCAGGCTGCTGCCGCCTGTCCCCGCCCCCGGCCGGGCTCTGGAAGGGGCGGGTGTTCACACGCTGGACTTGCTTTGACGGGGATGACGCTGCCCCCTGCGTCCCACATAAAGAAGAACGCAGGGAGGGAGAAAGAGGGGGAGCTGGGCAGTCTGGGGCCGGCAGGGAAGGGGGAAACTTCTGCTTCACACTTCGGGATCCCAGCCGTGAGAGCATGACCTCACCAGGCACCCGCTGAAGGCAGCTCTGTAGCGCCCCCTCCAGGGTAAGTGTCCTGTGCTACCTGCAGAGCTGACTGACCGGGGATTCTTATGTGTGGTGTTATGTCTGCAAGCACAGACACACTGGGAGCTGTGGGGAAGGTACCATAACACTGTACTGGGGAGATTATATATATATATATATATATATCCCCAGTAGTGTTATGGTTCCTTCCCCACAGTGTATCTAGCCCCAGTACAATGTTATGGTACATATATATATATATATATATATATATATATATATACTATGGGGGAGATACCATAACACTGTACTGGGACAAAATATATATAATGGGGAAGGTACCATAACATTTGGGCTATATACACTATGGGGAAGGAACCATGACATTGTACTGGGGCTATATATGCTATGGGGAAGGAACCATAACATTGTACTGGGACTATATATACACTATGGGGAAGGAACCATAACATTGTACTGGGACTATATATACACTATGGAGAAGGTACCTTAACATTGTACAGGGACTATATACACTATGGAGAAGGTACCTTAACATTGTACTGGGACTATATATACTATGGAGAAGGTACCATAACATTGTACTGGGACTATAGATACTATGGAGAAGGTACCATAACATTGTACTGGGACTATATATACTATGGAGAAGGTACCATAGCATTGTACTGGGACTATAGATACTATGGAGAAGGTACCATAACATTGTACTTGGACTATATATACTATGGAGAAGGTACTGTTACAGTGTACTGGGACTATATATACTATGTAGAAGGTACCATAACATTGTACTGGGACTATATATACTATGGAGAAGGTACCATAACATTGTACTTGGACTATATATACTATGGAGAAGGTACTGTTACAGTGTGCTGGGACTATATATACTATGTAGAAGGTACCATAACATTGTACTGGGACTATATATACTATGGAGAAGGTACCATAACATTGTACTGGGACTATATATACTATGGAGAAGGTACCATAACATTGTACTTGGACTATATATACTATGGAGAAGGTACCATAACATTGTACTTGGACTATATATACTATGGAGAAGGTACTGTTACAGTGTGCTGGGACTATATATACTATGGAGAAGGTACCATAACATTGTACTGGGACTATATATACTATGTAGAAGGTACCATAACATTGTACTGGGACTATATATACTATGGAGAAGGTACTGTTACAGTGTGCTGGGACTATATATACTATGTAGAAGGTACCATAACATTGTACTGGGACTATATATACTATGGAGAAGGTACTGTTACAGTGTGCTGGGACTATATATACTATGTAGAAGGTACCATAACATTGTACTTGGGCTATATATACTATGTAGAAGGTACTGTTACAGTGTGCTGGGACTATATATACTATGGAGAAGGTACCATAACATTGTACTGGGACTATATATACTATGTAGAAGGTACCATAACATTGTACTGGGACTATATATACTATGGAGAAGGTACTGTTACAGTGTGCTGGGACTATATATACTATGTAGAAGGTACTGTTACAGTGTGCTGGGACTATATATACTATGTAGAAGGTACTGTTACAGTGTGCTGGGACTATATATACTATGTAGAAGGTACCGTTACAGTGTGCTGGGACTATATATACTATGTAGAAGGTACCATAACATTGTACAGGGACTATATATACTATAGAGAAGGTACCATAACATTGTACTGGGACTATATATACTATGGAGAAGGTACCATAACATTGTACTGGGACTATATATACTATGGAGAAGGTACCATAACATTGTACTGGGACTATATATACTATGGAGAAGGTACCATAACATTGTACAGGGACTATATATGCTATGTAGAAGGTACCATAACATTGTACTTGGACTATATATACTATGGAGAAGGTACTGTTACAGTGTGCTGGGACTATATATACTATGTAGAAGGTACCATAACATTGTACAGGGACTATATATACTATGTAGAAGGTACTGTTACAGTGTGCTGGGACTATATATACTATGGAGAAGGTACCATAACATTGTACTGGGACTATATATACTATGTAGAAGGTACCATAACATTGTACTTGGACTATATATACTATGTAGAAGGTACTGTTACAGTGTGCTGGGACTATATATACTATGTAGAGGGTACTGTTACAGTGTGCTGGGACTATATATACTATGTAGAAGGTACCATAACATTGTACAGGGACTATATATACTATGTAGAAGGTACTGTTACAGTGTGCTGAGACTATATATACTATGGAGAAGGTACCATAACATTGTACTGGGACTATATATACTATGTAGAAGGTACCATAACATTGTACTGGGACTATATATACTATGGAGAAGGTACTGTTACAGTGTGCTGGGACTATATATACACTATGTAGAAGGTACCATAACATTGTACTTGGACTATATATACTATGTAGAAGGTACTGTTACAGTGTGCTGGGACTATATATACTATGTAGAGGGTACTGTTACAGTGTGCTGGGACTATATATACTATGTAGAAGGTACCATAACATTGTACAGGGACTATATATACTATGTAGAAGGTACTGTTACAGTGTGCTGAGACTATATATACTATGTAGAAGGTACCATAACATTGTACAGGGACTATATATACTATGTAGAAGGTACCATAACATTGTACTTGGACTATATATACTATGTAGAAGGTACTGTTACAGTGTGCTGGGACTATATATACTATGTAGAAGGTACTGTTACAGTGTGCTGGGACTATATATACTATGTAGAAGGTACCATAACATTGTACAGGGACTATATATACTATGTAGAAGGTACCATAACATTGTACTGGGACTATATATACTATGTAGAAGGTACCATAACATTGTACTGGGACTATATATACTATGGAGAAGGTACCATAACATTGTACTGGGACTATATATACTATGTAGAAGGTACTGTTACAGTGTACTGGGACTATATATACTATGTAGAAGGTACTGTTACAGTGTACTGGGACTATATATACTATGGAGAAGGTACCATAACATTGTACTGGGACTATATATACTATGGAGAAGGTACTGTTACAGTGTTCTGGGACTATATATACTATGGAGAAGGTACTGTTACAGTGTGCTGGGACTATATATACTATGGAGAAGGTACTGTTACAGTGTGCTGGGACTATATATACTATGGAGAAGGTACTGTTACAGTGTGCTGGGACTATATATACTATGGAGAAGGTACTGTTACAGTGTACTGGGACTATTGGGAATGTACTATTGACTAGTTAAACATATGATTATTGTGATAACAGAGATAATATACTTCTCAATGTTTTATACATGTCACCCCATTACACCCCAAATACTGATATGTATGGTGCTTTATTGAGCAGCACTATCTCATTGTATAGTATGTTTTAGAAGGTGCCACCCCAGACAAACACTGCTTCAGGTCTTGTTGCTTAGTGGAGTGATTTGAGCTTTTCCTGTTATGAGTCTCCTAAACCAGTGGTCTCTAGTGTGGACCTCCAGCTGTCGCAAAACTACTTGACCTCCAATAGTAACCCCAATAATATGTCCTATCTAACAAGTTATTTCCCTAACTATAACACCAAGAAAGTACAATCAATCTGCTTGCTCTAGGCAACTGCACCATTTCCCCTCTGCACAGGTTTAAAAAAAAATCTCCCCCAATATGTCCCGTCTAGCATAAGTTATGACCATCACACTAGGTGGTAGTACCAACAGTATACCCGGCGGAGTCACACTGACTGCTCATGTGCCTCAACAGGGCACCCTACCCTATGGGTCACATTATTCAGCTGACATAGTAGACAACTTACTGAGAGGCAGCACTACCATGTTAGGCTGGGTTCACACCACGTTTTTGCAATACAGTTCCCGTATCAGGTTTTTGATGAAAAAACGGATTCCTCAAAACCGTACTAAACTGTATCAAAACGTGTGTACAAATTTTAATCTGTATGGCATTTGAAAAATGATGTCCGGTTGCATCCGTTTTTTTGAGAAAAAAGTGTACATTTTTAAAGGGGTATTCCAGGCAAAACCTTTTTTTATATATATATATCAACTGGCTCCGGAAAGATAAACAGATTTGTAAATTACTTCTATTAAAAAATCTTAATCCTTCCAATAGTTATTAGCGTCTGAAGTTTTCTGTCTATCTGCTCAATGATGATGTCACGTCCCAGGAGTTGTGCATGATGGGAGAATATCCCCATAGGAGCTGGACAGCTCCCGGGACGTAAGTCATCAGAAAGCAGTTAGACAAAAAACAACAAACTCAACTTCAGAAGCTAATAACTATTGGAAGGATTAAGATTTTTTTTTTTTATTAGAAGTAATTTACAAATCTGTTTAACTTTCCGGAGCCAGTTGATATATAAAAAAAAAAAAAAGTTTTGGCCTGGAATACCCCTTTAACTTTTCATTCCATTATGAATAAAGTTTCAATTGCTTGATTGAAATTCCAAGAAAAAAACAAAACTGTCAAAGATCGTATGGTGAAAACCGGATGGAACAGTACGCACACACAGTTCTGTACAGTTCCCATTGACTCCCATGTTAAAAAATAATAATAATAATAAAAAAAAAAAAAGTATAAGTTCCAATACATTTTTTCACCCAGACCCAAAAAACGTGGTAGGCTTCGGTTTTTGGTACAGGGAAAAAAAAAAACTGACCGTACAGGATGCAAAATGGATACAACCTCATGCATCTCTTCATGCAACCTCATGCATACGGTTCCGTACAGTTTTCAAATTGTAAACGTATACGGGAACTTTATTGCAAAAATGCGGTGTGAACCCAGTCTTATTTTGTTCTTTTGGGGCAGTGTTTCTTAACCAGGGTGCCTCCAGCTGTTGCAAAACTACAACTCCCAGCTGGAGGCACCCTGGTTAAGAAACACTGTTTTTTTTTTTTTTTTTTGGGGGGGGGATGAAGTTTATCATGTTCTCTGTGTACATACCACTGCTCAAGCATGACTACAAGCGATGATGTGCCAAGTCCCCTGTGTCACTATATAGTAAGACTTGTTCTATCTAGTAGTATTTCTCATACCGAGATGTTGGCCTATTCACCCTCAGAGTACTGCCATTATGTTGTTTCTCTGAATAGTCCTGGCTGTGCACATTTATAAGAAGATAAGGATCGGGGCATGGTTGCGTAGTTGTGTAAAGTTGACTTCCTCTCGTCTTGTTTTCCCTGCCACATGTCCAGCTTCTTTCCTCATGTCTGTATTTTGGCAATGATCTAGAAGTAAGAGCTGGTTAGTGATTGTATTAGTCTGTATTTACTGGACCTAAAGCTTTGTTCTCCTTATCTGCCCTGACAATCCTTCCTTGTGTAGCCTTCAGTGAGAAAACATTACTTGTGTTTATCCTAAATTACACATTGGGCTTATTTAATGAAAGATAAAAAATGCTTACAAAGAATTTCTGTGTGTAGCTCAATGTAAGGGTTCAGTCGAACAGACCCTTTATTTGGAAACCTTTAGGCTGCTTTCACACTATAAAATGTATCCGTCTTAAAGGGGTACTCCAGCGCTAAGACATCTTATCCCCTATCCAATGGATAGGGATAAGATGCCTGATCGCGCGGGTCCCGCCGCTGGGGACCCCCTTGATCTTCCACGCTGCACCCCGTTAGAATCAGTCCCGGAGCGTGTTCGCTCCGGGTCTGATTACTGGCGATCACGGGGATGGAGCATAGTGACGTCACGGTCCCGCCCCCGTGTGACGTCATGCTCCGCCCCCTCAATGCAAGCCTATGGGAGGGGGCGTGACAACTGTCACGCCCCTCCAATAGACTTCCATTGAGGGGGCGGAGTGTGACGTCACGGGGGCGGAGCCGTGACGTCACTATGTTCCGTCCTCGTGGTTGAGATGGACTCAGCCTGAGGACCTCCAGCGGTTCCGGAAGCCCTTAAAGGTGGGTGCTGCATGGTAGATCCCGGGGGTCCCCAGCAGCGGGACCCCGTCGATCTGACGTCGTATCCCCTATCCTTTGGATAGGGGATAAGATGTCTAGGGGTGGAGTACCCCTTTAACGATCCGTTCAATGTTCCGTTATAGAAACCCTGAAAATCGGCCGTTACAAGATCCCATTCTAGTCTCTGGGATTTTTACATTATCCGTTTTAACCCATTATAGCCCGTTATAAATAACGGACGTTATATTGTGACTGGAGAAAGAATGGAAGAAATTGTGCATGCACTTTTTCTCCCTTTACTATCTACCGTCACAAAACATCCGTTATTAATAACGGGCTATAACGGGTTAAAACGGATAATGTAAAAATCCCGTAGACTAGAATGGGATTTTGTAACGGCCGATTTTCAGGGTTTTTATAACGGAACATTGAACGGATCTTTCAGACGGATACATTTTGTAGTGTGAAAGCAGCCTAACTCGACACCCGGAATGTATTTGATCTTATTTTCCATACCATTGAGAAGCCCAGGATGGTGTCGGGGAAGGCCAGGTGTTCAGGTGAGATGGATGTGTACTTTATAGCCTACGGCTGGACTAACCACAAGGAACTGTGGGGGAGATTTATTAAAACCTGTGCAGAGGGAAAAGTTGCCCACTTGCCCATGGCAACCAATCAGATCGCTTCTTTCATATTTAACAAGGCCTCTGCAGAATGAAAGAAGCAATTTGATTGGTTGCTATGGGCAACTGGGCAACTTTTCCTCTGCACAGGTTTTTATAAATTTCCCCCTGTGTGCTTAGAACAGTGTTTCCCAACCAGGGTGCCTCCAGCTGTTGCAAAACAACAACTCCCAGCATGCCCGGACAGCCAACGGCTGTCCGGGCATGCTGGGAGTTGTAGTTTTGCAACAGCTGGAGGCACCCTGGTTGGGAAACACTGGATTTGCCCAGTAAGTTTTTAGGCTGTTTTTGACTGTTATATAGAAGCTCCTTAAACTAAAACAGTCACTTTTTAAATTATTTGTTTTGTCTTTTGTGCACAGGAGATACATTTTTAGGAATCTGCTTATTGTGTGGCTCTTGACATAATCTGAATAGTTTTGCTCTATCACTCCTTTAACTAAAGTACAAAACACCTCAGAAAAGCCTGCAGCGTTCAATAACTATTCTACTTTTAAGGGTGCGTTCACACTGAGTAATTCAAGAGGAATTTACTCGAGTAATTCCTCTTGAATTCTCCGCTCCAATTTAATGCACATCTCTGCCCATTTACTTTAAAGGGGTTATCCAGGAAAAAACTTTGTTTTATATATATCAACTGGGTCCAGAAAGTTAAACAGATTTGTAAATTACTTCTATAAAAAAAAATCTTAATCCTTTCAGTACTTATGAGCTTCTGAAGTTAAGGTTGTTCTTTTCTGTCTAAATCCTCTCTGATGACACCTGTCTCAGGAAACGCCCAGTTTAGAAGAGGTTTGCTATGGGGATTTGCTTCTAAACTGGGCGTTTCCCGAGAAAGGCGTCAGAGAGGATTTAGACAGAAAAGAACAACCTTAACTTCAGAAGCTCATAAGTACTGAAAGGATTAAGATTTTTTTTTATAGAAGTAATTTACAAATCTGTTTAACTTTCTGGACCCAGTTGAGATAGATATAGATATATATATATAATATATATATATATATATGTGTGTGTTTTTCTTGGAATACCCCTTTAATGTTTCTTCCGCTGTCCTGTTCACACTGCGGAAATTCCGCTCGCGGAATTCCGTAGCTGAATTCCTTTCCGCTTGAAGAATGAACATGTTCATTCTTCAAGCGGAATACGCAAGCAGAATCCAATAGAGGTCAATGTTGAGAAAAAAAATTATGTCAGACATCGTTTTCACGCAGAATTCAAGCGGAATCCAGAAAAGTAGAATTGAATAGCCTGCTCCTTCATTCCTCTCTATTCCTGAGTGGAAATTCCTCTCCAATTCCGCTCCATGGATAAAGTGACAGAAGGCAACAATTTCCTGACAAACTATTCCTCGTGAATTCCTCAGTGTGAACACACCCTCAGGGTACGTTCCCACACGGCGTATTTTGCTGCGTATTTGCTGCGTATTTGGTGCTGCGTATTTTCCTACCCATTGACTTCAACAGAGAAAATAAAATACGCAGCAGCAAATACGCAGCAAATACGCCGTGTGGGAATGTACACTTACAGTCTGGGATCTATTCGTATATCCTACTTCATTTCCCCCATGTAACTTGTATTACGTTGCTGCCATTGCAGTGAATGCCTGTCTTGTAATACATAGAGGCATATGTGCCCTGATCTGCTGATACTATACATAATGTTGTATACATGTCCTAATCTGGTATATAGAAAGTGGATATTTTAGTGAAATACCCTGATTTCGCCATCTAAAGCTGGTCATGCACATGCTGGTATTGTTGTTCTTCTTTAATTAAGCTGAGTTCTATAAAGTCATGGAGAATGATGTCCTGCTGGCACGGTTTATCATGGGGCATCAGGCTTTAGATGTACCGTATTCTTTTTAAGAATTCATGCACACATGCATATGGAGGTTATTTATAATGTAGCGTTATATATATCTCATATTCATACAGAGAGCTTCCCCCGTAGACACACTGCTGTCGTTTGCCTGCATATGATAAATGAGGCAAAAAAAGGTACAGTAGAAGACTCCGGCACCTCTGTGGAATCCCTACTACACCATGTCAAATGGAGCCGTGACACAGTCGTATGCATGAGATGAGCCCTCAGAGTTGTCCTCTGCTTATCTTTCAGCAGAAAATCTCTGTATGTGTCTGGCATTACTGAGGTTTGATCAGATAAGGGTCATCACAGCAGACTGAATAAACAAGTAATCCTAACAATGAAGAAGTCTTTCAATCCCTAAAGTTGGCCATATAGATTTTCTGCTGGATCCGCTACTAGTCTGGTCCGGAGACAGTCAGGCTGCCTCTCAGTGTCTGATGTTGGATGAAACAAGTATGTGTGGTCTTTTGTTCCACCAAAAGATAAGCAGCACCAGATTGTGGAGATAGTCAGCCCATAGATTGACTGTTTGGATGGAAATGGTTCTTTTTCATTTTCCTCCGTAGAAATTAAAGGGAACCAATCATCAGATTTTACCCTATATAATGCTTGGCAAAGCGTTATATAGGGTAAAATCTTTATTTTCACCATTCCCGGGGGACGCTCCTGCCCCCAGGGATGGGGAAGATATGAAGTTATAAACTAGTCGCCGCCGTCGCCGTAAGTAGTCACCTGGGCGGGGAGCTCTTCTCATCTACTCCCGTTCTTCTGCAGGCAGCGACTCCCCCTCCGCTTGATTGATGGGCCGCGTCATCGCTCTGCTCCATCTGTTCAGTGAGCGGAACAATGACGCGGCCCATCAATCAAGCGGAGGGGGCGTCGCTCCCGGCCGAAGAGCGGGAGTAGATGAGAAGAGCTCCCCGCCCAGGTGACTACTTACGGCGGCGGCGGCGACTGGTTTATAACTTCATATCTTCACCATCCCTGGGGGCAGGAGCGTCCCCCGGGAATGGTGAAAATAAAGATTTTACCCTATATAACGCTTTGCCAAGCATTATATAGGGTAAAATCTGATGATTGGTTCCCTTTAACTAGTACCTGTTATGATCTTGTTAAATTTTATAATCCTCCCAGTTCACTGCCTCCATCATGATAAACCACCCCCTGCTTTAAGTTAAGTTTTCTACCTTGATATTGCTCTGTATTTTCTGCTCAGTCTGTCAGATTCACAGACTGGAAAGGGGCGTTTCCCAGCAGGCTGTGACATCATCTGAAGCCATACAGGGGAGAACTTCCTCCCTCATTCTGCTACACACAGCCCAGAGCAGTTCAGTGTGAGATGAGCTATGATTGTTTAAGACTGCACACTCCCCCCTCAGCACTCCAGACTGCATTTCCTGATTTTGGACTTCTGACAGGCCAGCAGGAGTCCAAAGTCTGTGTGAAATATAGGAGATAGGGGGAAATATGCTCTGGACAAGTAGGGAGACACCTAGTGGCAGCTTTTTTTTTTTTTTAACACAAATAAAACATAGAAAACTTCATTATTTTTCTTTGCAGTACATTAGATTTTTTTTTTCATTTACCATATGGAGTGCAATAGCAAAAATTAGTTTTAATAACAGTGCCCACTTAAACCTTTTTCTAATGTGTTTAGAGGTCAATGCACACCTTTTCCTCTAGTATAGAGCAGAAATACTCTGGTCACTTCTAGTGCAGTCGGCAGATCTCCTGGTATGTCTAGCTTAGTAAATCTTTTTTTTTTGCCATAAAAATTACTGTTAGTGTTATTTCATGCATTGCATATATGCAATGGATTTCACTTCAGATAAAATTAGCAGAGATAAAATTAATTTTATTCTACTTACAATCATTGAACATAGCGCAAAATCTGCAGCATGGGCTGCAGACTTTATGCAGGGAAACACCTTGCATGCTATGGATTTTCTGTATTGTACACACATGGACTTGCTGATAAGATCCTTTCTAGTTTCCAGTCAGGCCACCAAGAAGTGTGGCTATCCAAACAGGCGGGTCCTTTGATCACGCCACAGATCGTGGTGGTTGTGGAGTTAAACGACCTGTATTGAAGCTGTAGTGCAGGAGGCTGGACTAAGGAGGTACAAGCAACAGCTTGTTCTTGGAACAGTAATGGATTGCTCACTACTCTTTAATGCTGCAATTCCAAAAGATGTTTCTGCAGACTGAGGACCTGCACCACCTTCCGTCAAAAGACACTCGGTGGCTGCTCAGAAGATGAATGTGTGAATAAATTGTCAACTGGGTGTTTTTTTTTACTTGACAGTGGGGTATGTCCCTACACGCTGACATTGTAACACTGTACAGACGGCCCCCTCCCCACTGACAAGGGGAATGACGCAGAGTTGGTGTCATTCCGGGAGGAATAAGGGGCTACCTATACCCATCTGATGACTACTGCTGTGATCACGGTCACTGGAAGGAACATGAAGTCAGAGGAAATGTGATATCACAGGCAGAGCAGTCATGTGACCCAGCCTGAGAACACAAGAAGCCCTAATAATAAAAAATGAAAGTTTATAAAGAACGTAAAACACCCACAAAAGTCAATTCAATGCTAGTTTATTAGCTTATTGAAAAGTGCTGGTCAACCTCTTAACTGTGCGGCCAGGCTATGTTAGGGCTCATTCAGACTGCATAGTATTTTGGGCGCTCCGACATGCACAGTGTGAGTATGCCCTTTATAATGCTCAGTTCTCTGGGTCCCAAGAAATGCAAAGCTGGGTTCACCTCACATTTTTCACTTTCATTTAACATACTAGCCAATAAAAGCTCTTCTCACCGTGGGATCTGTTTTTAAAGGATTGTGAGCTTTTTCATAAAAGATCTGTTAAATTGGTGCCACTGTAGCTTATGGGTGATTGATGAAAAGGATGCCCAAACAGTGGTAGACCTCCTGTCCCCCATAGGCTATGTTGGCATCTCTTTGATCAGGTAAGGGTCATCACAGCAAACCTAAAGGGGTACTCCACTGGCCAATGTTTCGGCTGTGGCGGGTCGGCCATGCCCTTGTGACGTCAGGTCATGCACCCTCAATGCAAGTCTCTGGGAGGAGGTGGGACGGCCATAGACTTGCATTGAGGGGGCGTGACCTGACGTCACGAGGGGACATGGCTGACCCCTGCAGCGCGCACACAGCCAGTACACTGGTCAGTGGAGTACCTCTTTAATAAAGAAGTACAAGATTGTGGAGATTGGCATCTATTTCACCGATCACCCGTAGGCTGACTACTTCCACAATCTGGTGCTGCTTATCTTTTGGTGGCACAAAAGACCACACATACTTGTATGGCAACCAGACTGGTAGCGGATCCAGGAGAAAATTTTATGGTCAACTTCATGGATTGAAAAAAAACATTGTCCTTCATTGTCAGGATTACTTGTTTAGTCCGCTGTTTTGAACCTTACATGATCGAGCCATTAAATGATGCCAATATAGCCTATGAGGGACAAATGTGTACCACGGTTTGGCATCTACTTCACCAAACCTAGATGCCTCCACCTGTTTCCAAACTACATCTCCCAGCATGCCTGGACAGCTTTTGGCTGAGGCATCCTGGTTGGAAAAACACTGGGTTACGTTATTAGAAACTGCTGAAAAACTCATGAATGCGTCAGTCACCAATGGCTGAGAGATGCCATAGAGGGACATCCATCACCTAAAGGCTAACATGATATATGTTTAATGTAGTCCACTACACTGTTCCACTACTCGGACGTGATGTGAACCCAGACTTCAAGGTTTTGTCTCATCACAAACAATACTTTTTTCCTATGAGAGCTGCTGCAGTGAACAGCTGCTAATACCTCCACAGTGGTCACAACCAGGGAAATGTAGTAGTACTCTATGTGCTCACATTACTGTCTTAGTCTACCAAGGTTGATGGTTGTAAGCTGCACTGCTGTGGCTCATAGATGACTCTTTCCAAAACTCTAGATGGCCACAACACAGAGCTGTGATCTGCAATGAGAGCCCAAAACAGAAAGCTTCCTTCCTGCTTTTTGGCTGTTGCCATGAAAACCTGTGATGTCATGGTGCCATCACTTTTTGCATTGGGGGGTGGGGTGGCGAACATGCTCGGAGGGCAAGATGTGTGAAGAAATGGCGAACTCTATTTTTGGATGTTTAAAGTGATGTCTGTGAGGAGCAAAGTGCACATTATTATTGCATTGATTGTTATACATAGGAGTGCAGGGATTACTTGGTGGCAATGATTTGTCCGGTTTAAAGGAGTGATCTAGTGAAAAATAACTTATCCCCTATCCAAAGGATAAGGAATAAAGTTATATATCGCGCGGGGAGGGGCGCGGCGCGGCGTGTCAGTCTGCTGGAAGGGGGCATGCCGACACCTGCATGGAGTGGCGGCCGACATGCCCCCTCCATAGAGATACATGGAGGGGGGCGTGTGGGCTGTGGCTTCCTGTGGGGGTCAAAACACCACTTCTGGCAGACTGCCAGGTCCCCGTTCAGGAGATAGCGGGGGTCCCAGCGGGCGTACCCCTGCAATCTATAGCTCATCCCCTATCCTTTGGGGATTTTTCACTTTAAGGAATTATAGTGAATTACACAAGGGGGCAATACAAGAAGGACATTAACATTTTGTTTCTCCTTCTAAACTTTTCCATTTTACCCTACATTAAAGCTAAAAAATGGAAATATACTTGTGCTCTTCATGTGGATTGAGCTTTAGTGCAAAGTTTTAGATCCGTACAATGTCCATTTCTGGTGTGTGAGTATTTCGCTGTAGTGTTGTGCTAGGAAAATCCTCACGCAGTGGACTTTGCTGCGAATGGACATTTGGGCATCTGAAGGCCTTGTCTCAAAAGCGTCAAAGGAGTTGTCCAGCTATTAAAAACACATCCCCAATCTCTAGGACAGGGCCCCACTATCCCTGATGGATGCTCTGGCTCCCACCTTTCAGGACCTACTTACCTCAGTTGATCAGGCCACTGCTAAGAGAAGTACATCTCTGGCTTCTTTTACACTGCCGTTGTGCTCCGTCCGAAAGCAGCTTTTTTTTTTTTTTTTTTTTTTTTTTTTTTTTTGCCTTCAATGGTGGTTATTTTTTTGTGGGAGCAAAAGACAGCACATGCAGTAATTTTCCTCCCGCTATTCTCCCCTAATTTTTTAACCTCCGCTGCCTGCCAGGTCACAAAGGAATAAACGGTCTGAAAGAATCCTCAGAAAGTGGGGTCTGGAGGGTTCACTGGAGTCAGGCCTTGTCCTGTGGATAGAGAATACGTTTTTTGATATCGAGATAACCCCTTTTAATGTGATCTAGCTGTATGGCACTTGTTGTAGCTGGCTGATGGGACAGTTCTTCATTACAGTTGACATGCGGAGCGTTCTTACTTTTGGGTTGATGGATTTTCCAATTTAGGGTGATGCAGCTATTCGCAGATAATCCATTTGATGTTCCTGCGATGTGTATCTGCAGTAAACCTTTTCATGTACCTACCCTAAAGCATAGTTCTTCTCTCAAGTCTCTGATATTCTCTTGGACATTGTAGTGTAGCTTACTTCAAAAATAAGGTTTAAACGGGTAGTAAAGCGATAACATTCACATTTTGTAATATACAGGAGGTATGCAACTTACAATGTGGTCTGTAGATTACACTTCATGAGGTTTTTGGGTATAATTTATAGTGAAACACATTCTTCAGGGAGCCCTCCACACCACCAAAGCAGCTGCTCTCCGATCCGAAAAAAAATGTTGGGATTACATTCAACAGGACGGGATGTCGGTGTCTTTGCATGTCTGCTATTGTCACAGACCCACATGTATACCGTTAATACTAGAGTATAAGCAGAGTTTTTACGCACGATTTTTTGTGCTGAAAACGCCCCCCTCGGCTTATACTCGAGTGAACCTTCCACCTGTAAATCCGTTCATCAGTGGTCTTCAACCTGCAGACCTCCAGATGTTGCAAAACTACAACTCCCAGCATGCCCGGACAGCCATCGGCTGTCCGGGCATGCTGGGTGTTGTAGTTTTGAAACCTCTGGAGGTCCGCAGGTTGAAGACCACTGCGGCCTTCGTCATCATCCAGCCTCCCCTTTTTGTTTTGTACTCACCGCCCCATCGGCGGGAAGTTAGGGTGAGATGGTCCGGGCCATCTATGCTGCAGGGACCGTCCGGGTGGGGGGGATTAGTCGTTACGGGCTGTCCATCTCCACCGGCCCCGGACTAGTGACGTTGCCTTGACGACAACGCACAGGGACGTTGCGCATGAATGTCCCTGTGCGTCGCCGTCAAGGCAACGTTACAACCTCTACACTGGGCATGTGAGCGTTTTTTGGTTGGAATATGGAACAGCTTTGTTTATGTTTATTTATTTGTTTATGATTATGAAAAAAGAGTAAACTATGGGGGAAAAAAAGAGGAATATGGAGCAGTGGAATAAGGTGGCCTGGTCTGCACTTAAAGTACCTATGAAAACTTCTGACATGACAAAAGTTAAAGGATCAGATGCTAATGTCTTTTATGCTAGATACCTCCGTATATGAGCCAAATGTTCTCACACAGTGACGTACTGTATACCTAGCCTAGTATTACCAGTTGTCTCTGCAGATGACAAGTTCTTATTGCTACGTGTTCTCGTTTCTCTTTACAACTCTTATTTCGTGATCAGTTCTCCTCTAATGCCCTGTTATAATAGTAACTGGAGAAAAAAATGCTCAGACCTTGCTGTGTGTAAGGTTCCTTGTTGACCTTTTGTATCCTGCAGCATATTTTCTGGGTTTCTTTCAGATAATCTCCATGACAGCACAGAAATGGTCCAATCGGAGACCTACCGTACTCTCTTCTGCCTGTCCTTTCTGTGTGTGCTTTACTAAACAATTTTGACATCCAAAAAGTCCAGACTGTTCCAGTATGTGTGTGCTTTACTTATCTGCTACACTGCCGCAGGAAAGACGTTTCCCAGCCTCTGTGTGTTTTTTGCCTCTTTTTCTCCCACTTTTTTCATATAATCTGTTAGTAAAAAAAAAAAAAGTTCAACATTTCAGGCATAAACAAATCAAAACAACCCCTAACTATATACAGTGATCCCTCAACTTACAATGGCCTCAACATACAATAGTTTCAACATACAATGGTCTTTTCTGGACCATTGTAACTTGAAACCAGACTCCACATACAATGTAAAGACGGTCCAGATCTGTGATACGTGTCAATGGCTGGAAGAACTGTCCAATCAGAATGGGCATTTTACTGGTAAAACACCTGTATTACTGAAGTGTATGCACTGACTGGTGTCTGGTAGCGCCCCCTACAGTACAGGGAGGTATTACATGTTCTGTACTAATTTTTACCTGTGCCAGGGTTACCTGCTCCTTTGGACACCAGGTAAGGGCTACTCCATGTTACTTTTTCAGGACATTGGCCCTCATTTACTTAGAAAATCGGGTTGTAAGTCTATGTTGCTTTCTTACCCGACTGCTTTTTTCCCCTGGTATTTATTATTATGTCGCATCCTGTTTGTCGCACGTGGGTTTTGTAGGTTTTGGTTTCCAACTCCTCTGAGCTGTCGGGAAAAAATCCACAACAATTCAACAAATTCGGGTTGGAAACCTTTATAAATACGTGGGAAAGCTCAGAAATGTTGGGTTACGCCCCTTTTTCGGGTTTGGGAGAATCCACATCGGGTCCATGGGGAAAAAATGTTGCATTGTGTCGCAGACTGGCGCACGATGTGTGCGACATGTCGCAGACAAAGATGCGCCACAAAAACCCGACAAAAGAGGTCGGGTTTAGAATAGTAAATGAGGGCCATTGTGTCTTCTGTACAGAACCCTGAAGAAACTCCTGTCCTCTACATAGACCAACATTTCCCAACCAGGGTGCCTCCAGCTGTTGCAAAACTACAACTCTCAGCATGCCCGGACAGCCTTTGGCTGTCCGGGCATGCTGAGAGTTGTAGTTTTGCAACAGCTGGAGGCACCCTGGTTGGGAAACACTGACAGTTACATAGTTACATAGTTAGTATGGTTGAAAAAAGACATACGTCCATCAAGTCCAACCAGGGGATTGAAGGGAAGGATGTAAGGGGATAAGGGAAAGGGATGTAGTTTTATAATTCTGCATAAGCATTAATGTTATTTTGTTCCAGGAATGTATCTAACCCTGCTTTAAAGCTGTTAATTGTTCCTGCTGTGACCAGTTCCTGAGGTAGACCGTTCCATAAATTCACAGTCCTCACGGTAAAGAAGGCGTGCCGCCCCTTTAGACTAAACCTTTTCTTCTCCAGACGGAGGGAGTGCCCCCTCGTCCTTTGGGGGGGTTTAACCTGGAACAGTTTTTCTCCATATTTTTTGTATGGGCCATTTATATACTTATATACGTTTATCATATCCCCCCTTAAACGTCTCTTCTCAAGACTAAACAATTGTAACTCCTTTAATCGCTCCTCATAGCTAAGATGTTCCATGCCCCATATTAGTTTAGTCGCGCGTCTCTGCACCCTTTCCAACTCCGCAGTGTCCCTTTTATGAACAGGCGACCAAAACTGAACAGCATATTCCAGGTGAGGCCGTACCAATGCTTTATAAAGGGGGAGTATTATGTCCCTGCCCCTCGAGTCCATGCCTCTTTTTATACATGACAATATCCTGCCGGCTTTGGAAGCAGCAGCCTGACATTGCATGCTATTTTGTAGTCTGTGATCTACAAGTACACCCAGATCCTTCTCTACCAGTGACTCTGCCAGTTTAATCCCCCCTAAGACATACGACGCATGCAGGTTATTAGTACCCAGATGCATAACTTTACATTTATCCACATTGAACCTCATTTGCCAAGTGGATGCCCAGACACTTAGTCTATCCAAGTCATCTTGTAACTTATGCACATCCTCTATAGACTGTACTGTGCTACAAAGCTTGGTGTCATCTGCAAAGATAGAAACAGAGCTGTTAATACCATCCTCTATATCATTGATAAATAAATTAAACAGCAGCGGGCCCAGTACTGAACCTTGGGGTACACCACTAATAACCGGGGCCCAATCAGAGTACGAATCATTTACCACCACTCTCTGGGTACGATCTATGAGCCAGTGTTCAATCCAGTTACAAACTAAAGTTTCCAAGCCCAAGGACCTTAACTTACCTGTCAGATGTCTGTGAGGGACAGTATCAAATGCTTTGGCAAAATCCAGAAACACTATATCCACAGCCATTCCTCTGTCAAGGCTTCTACTCACCTCTTCATAAAAGCAAATTAGATTGGTTTGACAACTTCTATCCTTAGTAAACCCATGCTGGCTATCACTTATAATACTATTATCCCCTATGTATTCCTGTATGTAATCCCTTATAAATCCTTCAAACAATTTACCCACAATGCACGTTAGACTTACCGGTCTATAATTGCCTGGCGAAGACCTAGAGCCCTTCTTGAAGATTGGTACCACATTAGCCTTGCGCCAGTCCCTTGGCACAATACCAGACACCAGAGAATCTCTAAATATCATGAACAAGGGTACAGATATTACTGAACTTACCTCTCTAAGAACTCTTGGGTGTAGTCCATCCGGCCCTGGAGATTTGCTTACATTTACTTTACTTAACTTACCTTGTACCATCTCTACATTAAGCCAGTTCAATACATTATATGATGTGTTACCAGCACTGACCTGACCAATGTCAGCTCCTTCTTCCATAGTATATACAGAACTAAAGAACCCATTCAGTAGCTCCGCCTTCTCTTGATCGCCCGTGACAACCTCCCCATTATCATTATTAAGGGGTCCTACATGCTCTGTCCTTGGTTTTTTTGTATTTATATATCTAAAAAAATATTTAGGATTAGTTTTGCTTTCTTCGGCCACCTGTCTCTCATTTTGAATTTTTGCTGTTTTTATTACATTTTTACAGATTTTATTAAGCTCCTTGTACTGTTTAAATGTTATAGCTGACCCATCAGATTTGTATTTTTTGAAGGCTATTTTTTTGTTGTTTATTGCTCTTTTAACCTCATTTGTCAGCCATGTAGGATTTAGTTTTAATCGTTTATATTTGTTCCCCTTTGGTATATATTTAGCTGTATAGTTATTTAGAGTTGATTTAAAGATGTCCCATTTACCTTCTGTATCAGTATTTGAGAACACCTCCCCCCAGTCTATGTCCTGTAGTGCAGCCCTCAGCCCAGGGAAATTTGCCTTTTTAAAGTTATATGTTTTTGCTTTCCCCGTCTGTCTTTGTTTTCTACATTTTAAGTCAAAAGTAACTATATTGTGGTCACTATTACCAAGGTTTTCCCGCACAGTTACATTACCAACCAGCTCTGCGTTGTTGGAAATGATCAGATCCAACAAGGCATCACTTCTTGTTGGGTCCTCCACAAACTGGCCCATAAAATTATCCTGCAATAAATTTAGGAATTTTCTCCCCTTTGTAGTTTTAGCCAACCCCCGGCCCCAATCTATATCTGGATAGTTAAAATCTCCCATTATTACCACTGTACCTGCCCGGGCGGCCCTCTCTATTTGTTTATACAGCCGACCTTCTATCTCTTCAGTGATATTAGGGGGTCTGTAAATTACACCAAATACTATTTTTTCAGTATTTCCCTCCTTTTGTAATTCTACCCACAGTGATTCCACCTCCTCAGAATCATCACACACTATGGCATCGTTCATACTGACTTTCATACCACTTCTTACATACAGACAGACTCCACCACCTTTTCTGTTCATTCTATCCTTGCGAAACAATGTAAACCCCTGCAGATTAACAGCCCAGTCATGCGAGGAGTCCAGCCATGTCTCAGTGACCCCAACTATATCAATATGTTCCTCCAGTATCAAGGCCTCAAGCTCCCCCATTTTATTTGCTAGGCTTCTGGCATTTGTGAACATACACTTTACATTTCCATTAAGTTTTACACAAATAGTCTCACTAATGGGATTTTCAGAGTTATTGGGGTTAATGTCATTTTTTGAGTTATAAGGGCTAATTGTACTATTTAAGTTATTGGGGCTAATGGGATTTTTTGAGTTATTGGGTCTAACGTTATTATTTAAGTTATTGGGGCTAATGGGATTTTTTGCGTTATTGCGTCTAACGTTGTTATTTAAGTTATTGGGGCTAATGGTATTTTTTGAGTTAATGGGGCTTATTGTAGTTATTGAGTTATTGGGGCTAATGGAATTTTTTGAATTATTGGGATTACAATTTTTCGGGCTACATTTATTTTTACAGCTGGTTTGTAACGCATGAATCTGATTTACAGCTCCCAGCAGATCTTTCTTACTTTTATATGTAAGGATTTGCTTTATCTATATTACTTATCTACTTATTTTTCTTTAATCCTCACATTTTCCTATTTTTTTTGGATGACCTTTTGGGGCTTCAGAACCAATTACCAGGTTTCCAGAGAGTTCTGGTCTCAACATACAATGGTCGTCCTGGAACCAATTAATATTGTAACTTGAGGGACCACTGTATCTGTATATTATACTTGGGATACATTTACATCTTGCTCTGTGTGTGTGTTTTGAGAAATGCAGGAACTTCATAAAATAAAAACTTGCCTGTAAGTTTTCTACCTTATCAGGGGTATAATTTGTAAGCGATAAGGCCATGGGTAAAGATGGAGTGGGCACTCCGACTCTATACACTTGCCATCTGTTTCATGAAGACTAGAAGGACTTAGTAAAAACACATTTTCTGTATTGTGCATGGGTCCTAACTGTATTTTGCAATTACAAGAAAACATTTTTGACCCAAAACAGTTTGATTTTTAACAATACAGAAAATGTAGTAAACAAAAAAAAAACACAAATATGCACAGTGGGGGAGATTTATCAAAAGTTGCCCAGTTGCCCATAGCAACCAATCAGATTGCTTCTTTCATTTTTAACAAGGCCTGTGCAAAATGAAAGAAGCGATCTGATTGGTTGCTATGGGCAACTCGGCAACTGTTACTTTGCACAGTTTTGATCAATCTCCCCCAGTATGTACACTATTTAATAGAAGGAAATTAGAACTACTGTCTAAAATGAATGTGTGAACAAAACCTTTTCAATTACCCAGAATTCAGAAGATTGGGTCATTAAAAATGTTTTCTTCAGATTTATTTTTGCTAATGCGCAAGTATGCGAGTTATTCTAAAAGAGCATATAAAGTGGTTAATCCTGGCGTGTCTGTACACGGTAAATGTACTCGCACAGCCTGACTAATTGGGTAGTTAATAACACCATTAGGCCCCATGCAGTGCTGGGCCAGGGTCTCACCCACACTGAGGGGATCAAAGCTGAAAAACTCCTTTCTTATTCCCGAAATGTCCCATTCTTTAGTCATCGCACTTCTCTAATGGCTGTTTTTAAGAATGAAAAGTTGTAACAGTATCAATCCATTTGCATAGGACTAGTTTATTTGTACATACATTTCCTGCATGAAAAGAGAAACTGTATCATTCCCTGCATCAGTGTGCAAAAAAAAATGTTGCGCAAATTTCCACTTCATGGAAAAAATTGATGCACACAATTTGAGACCACTGGCTTAACGTATATATTTTATACGCTTTAAAAAGGAAAAAAAAAATATTATGTTAAAGGAGTACGCCGGTGAAAACCTTTTTTCTTTAAAATCAACTGGTGGCAGAAAGTTAAACATATTTGTAAATTACTTCTATTAAAAAATATTAATCCTTCCAGTACTTATTAGCTGCTGAATGCTACAGAGGAAATTCCTTTCTTTTTGGAATACTGATGACATCACGAGCACAGTGCTCTCTGCTGACATCTCTTTCCATTTTAGCAACCATGCATAGCAGATGTATGCTAAGGGCAGCATGGTGGCTCAGTGGTTAGCACTGCTGTCTTGCAGTGCTGGGGACTTGGGTTCAAATCCCACTAAGGACAACAATAAATAAAGCGTTATTATTATTATTATAATAACGTCAGCAGAGAGAACTGTGCTCGTGATGTCATCAGAGAGCATTCCAAAGAGAAAATAATTTCCTCTGTAGTATTCAGCAGCTAATAAGTACAGGAAGGATTAAGATTTTTTAATAGAAGTAATTTACAAATATGTTTAACTTTCTAACTTTCTGCCACCAGTTGATTTAAAAGAAAAAAAGTTTTCACCGGAGTACCCCTTTAATGTATGCTTAAAACTGATTCTGTTTTATGCTCACAGCCGAATCCATTTCCCTTTGACTTGCACTATAAAAAAAACAATTGCAGCATTTGTTTCTTTTGCCATTTACAATAAATCATACAGCAAAATTAAACATACTGTGATAAGAAATGGTAATGGAAACAAAAATGCAGTGTGTAACCTCACCTAGGTGCAATGCAGCATAAAAATTCAGCTTAAAAATTCCGAAATAGCAGCCTCCAATTGTTCTCAATGGGATTCTGTTGCACTGTGCACACACATTTCTGTACAAAAAAGAATTCTGCCTTGGAAATTCAAATTCCGGACTCCACAGAACATGTTTATTCTTTCAGCGGAATCCTCTCGGAAATGCATTGTTGTCTATGGAGACGGCACATTTTAGAGTGGTCCTTGCGCGCACTGATTCATTTGGCACCTGGGCAGATATTCTCACATGTTGCAGTTGTCGTCATAGTCTTGGTTTTTTGCCACAATTTTTTAAAAATTTGGTACAACTGTTGTTTGTTGCTGTGATTTTAGATAAGCATAGTCAAAATGGTGAAAAGTTGTATTTTGAAGTGTGCAACCTGTGTCCTTTTTTTCTCTTTTCCCAGCTTGAGGGCTCTTCGGGTATGTCCACATGGCTGAATTTCTGCCAGAATTTACTGCCTATTACTTTCAATGGGATTCTGCTGTCCCATTCAGGCATTCTGAAATATAAGATCAGTCTTTTATATTTTGTGGAATTCTATTGTAGTCAATTGAGCTTTAATTTATGCAATATTTTGTGTTCTGAGAACAGAAATTCCATATGGCTTTGTTTGATGAACAATCATCGCTGACTAAGTTAAATATAATGTAAGTTACACTTTTATGATGAGAATCTCTGAGGCTGGAATCACACAGGCAGCTTTTGTTTGAAGCTAAAGCTGGAAGTTGGTTAAAAAGGAATGGGAAATCTTAAAGGGGTATTCCAGGATTTTTTTATTTTATTTGACTAAGCTACAGGGCTGTAAAGTTAGTGTAGTTCATAATAATATAGTGTCTGTACCAGTGTGTTACCGTTTTCTCACAATTCTTCTGTGATGAATTGCAATGCGGCCGAGACCTGACTCACTAGTCAGCTGATGACTGTCTGCTTCAATGGGTGGAGGGATCGCTTGTAGGGAGAGAGATTAATCTGCAACAGCTATAGGCATCCTGAATGAAAACCACACTAATTTGAATGGATGCAGCTCATTTACTTTTAGGTTTCAATGGGTGGGGTGGTTGATGTGTGGGAGGGAGGAAAACGGAATTGTGGGATTTGTAGTAAAAAAAAAAAAAGAAAAAAAAAAAAAGTCAAACAGGAAATACTTGTTCACAAAAAGCTAGCCACCGTGTGTGTGTTCAAATATATATATAAAAAAAATATATATACATACATACACACACACACACACACACACACACACACACACACACACACACACACATAAAGCAGTAGGCAGCAGCACGCTCTCTCTGTAAGGGTGGCGTTCCACTGAAGTTACTAAAGTTCAGGTGCAAGCAGAAAGAAAAGGGATAAGGTCCACATAATCCCAGTAGAGTACAAAACAGAACAAAAAGTTCAATACAGCACTTTAGTAGTGAAAAAGTTTTATTCCATCAAAATGCTGTTCACCATGATGGAACAAAATCTTTTTTCACTATTAGAGGCTGCGGCATTGTGTGTGTGTGTGTGTATGTATATATATATATATATATATATATATATATAATATATATATAATATCTCAGCCTCTAGTAGTGAAAAAAGCTTTTATTCCATCATGGTGAACAGCATATATAGAGATATAACACCACTTTGCACATAGCTTCATTTGATTTACCTGGTCTATGACCTTGACAACTGTCATAACAACATTAGATAAATCATCTGTGATATTTCTATGCTAATGTTTAGTTGTATAAGCGTCCTCTTATGTGAAGGGGTACTCCAGTGGTAAACCTTAATCCTTCCAGTACTTATCAGCTGCTGTATACTACAGAGGAAGTTCTTTTCTCTTTGAGTTTCTTTTCTATCTGATCAGACCACAGTGCTCTCTGCTGACACCTCTGTCAGTGTCAGGAACTTTCCACAGCAGGAGCAAATCCCCCCCCCCCCCCCCCTGCTCTGGACAGTTCCTGAAACTGACAGAGGTGTCAGCAGAGAGCACTGTGATCAGACAGAAAGGAACGACTCTACTTTCTCTGTAGTATTCGGCAGCTGATCAGTACTGGACAGATTAAGATTTTTTAATAGAAGTAATTTACTAATCTGTAACTTTCTGGAGCCAATTGATATGATAAAAAGGGAGTACCCCTTTAATTATGGCATATAGGTATGTGGGAAGGCTGGAACATTTCTCTATCTAAGCAACCCCCTTCCCCCAGATATCTAGGCTTTGTTATTCTGTCTTTCATATGAATAGTATAGAAGAGGTTAACCTGTTCCAGACCTCCGCATGTCAATACCTGCATAAAGCAGAGACAGGCTGACTGCGGTCAGTGCGCTGTAGGAAGCCGCTTCCCACACTTGCAGTGACCTCATGTCTACTAGAAAAGCCACGCAAATTATAGTGGGGAGCGAAGAGCCCATCCCTGTGGTCATTGGGGTACAGTATTTCTTTATCAGGTCATCTCCCTTGGAAGACGTTGGTGATCGGCCTGATGCTATGTGATTCTGGTGCGAGCAGCATTAGTCACACAGCTACACCTATGACTTATCCCCATGGAACTCTTCCCAGGATGAGGTGCAGCTGATTGTCCTTACGTTTATGACACATCAGCACTGAACAGTCTGGTGCGGTTTTAACACAGCCTGAGTTCTTATATAAAGGTATGTTTACCCGTAGCAGATTTGTGCCTAAAATTAGCATACTTTTAATGGGACTGCATGGATTTCTGCAGACTGCTTTCATTTATTTGGGCAGCTACAGAAATTTCTGTCTGCTATGGCGCACTATACATGGTCATGAAAGAGTTAAAACAGTGGTCTTCAACCTGCGGACCTCCAGATGTTGCAAAACTACAACTTCCAGCATGCCCGGACAGCCAACGGCTGTCCGGGCATGCTGGGAGTTGTAGTTTTGCAACATCTGGAGGTCCGCAGGTTGAAGACTAGCGATGAGCGAACTTACAGTAAATTCGATTCGTCACAAACTTCTCTGCTCGGCAGTTGATGTCTTTTCCTGCATAAATTAGTTCAGCTTTCAGGTGCTCCGGTGGGCTGGAAAAGGTGGATACAGTTCTAGGAGACTCTTTCCTAGGACTGTATCCACCTTTTCCAGCCCACCGTAAAGCTGAACTAATTTATGCAGAAAAAGTCATCAACCGCCGAGCCGAGAAGTTCGTGACGAATCGAATTGACTGAAAGTTCGCTCATCTCTATTGAAGACCACTGAGTTAAAACATTTGTGACGTGAGGAAATACTTGTTCTGGACGATATGCTGTCGGTTTATTCTTCGTGTGAACTTCTATGTAGTAATTGGCAGCCATGAAGTGCCTTAACCTGGTTGGAGTGACACATTGACAGCATCGTTGCTGTTGCTTTGGATATCGTCCTATTTTGAGAGTACGCCATCAACTCCTTAGGATAGTTTATTGTGTATTTCTCCTTGGCAGTGAATAGAAGGTTATGTCCTGGGTGTTAGAGACTGAACAAATGGCAGGTCACGTGTACGCCCTGGTTTATTAATTGCAGGATTCTTGGAGCGCCGGACGTGATGATCCTCCTCTTTAACCAATTTAGGCGTCTGGCGCAGGATGCGGACAGGGCTATTACATTGGGTAATTTACAATATCACTATAGTAAGTGAACAAGTTCTGTTTCCTGTTTTAATTGGAAGTAAGCTCACCACTGTGAGGAGCAGATTTCCATTTTTTTATTGTCCTTTTTAATGTTCCGGGCTGATAAGTTACATTTTGTCTGTGCAAAGCTCTACTGACAGAGCAATACCACAGAGAGTCTATTACAGGCTTACGATAAGCAACTGCACATGTGGAGTTCAATTTATTTCCATAGGAAAAGTGTGGTTAAGTCCTGTGAGTTTTCATAAATTCAACAGAATATAATTTTTTTTTTTTTTGTTCTCATAATAAAATAGGGCCGCAAAGTGTCCAGCTATTTCCAAACATACAGGCTGCCAGACAAATTATTGGCAGCATTATCAGCGTGCTATGCCTGCTACATGTTAATGCTCTCATCTGTTTATTTTGATATTTTGAGGGTCTAGAGCCGCCAGAGTCTTGCTTTTTTTGGAGATTGCAGCGTAACAAATTGCTTTAGATGTTTATATATTATTTATTTCTATGGAGGATTCTTCTTCTTTTATTTATCACAGTAGTACTTTGCAAAAATATTTACTTTGTTTGTTTCTTTTTTTTCTTTCCCGCTTACAGAACTGGCTTTGGACATCATTTCGATTTGGAGAGTCTTCCTCAGCGTACTTTTTTTTTTATTTTTTATTTTATTTTTTTCTACTTAGCACTTGAAAGTGTTTTTTGGACCCATGATCCCCAGGACTCTACAAACTTCCTGCACAAGGGAAGCAAATAGTTTGGAGTCGGGCATCTGATTTGGCTTTATTCGAGGACCGCTTTGCATTTATTCAGGAGCACAAAGCTTTGTCATGGATCTGAGGCCTACTGTTTTCTTTCTATTCTGGACTTCCCTGTCATTACAATTGAAAGACCTGACTGGACATAAAGTATATACAAACACTTGGGCAGTCCATATACCAGGTGGTTCTGCAGTGGCTGACCGTGTATCCAAGAAATATGGCTTCATTAACCATGGGCAGGTGAGTTACTAGAAGAAACTGAACTATATCTAGAAGTATACACAGACTTCTCATATGAGTAACATGGTTGCTATGGGTTGAATGTATTTTTATGTGCATTTAGAAGTTGTTCACTGGAATATTGTATTTTATGAAAGACTTTTAAATCTTGTCACGTGAGAGTGGTTAATGCACTGCATGCGTGTTGTGTGACATGTTTTGCATGTAATGTTTGAGGCAAGTGGATTCAGAATTTCCTATCGCGATTAGGGTACGTTCACACACGCGGATTTTTTTTAGCGGGTTTTCCGCTGTGTATTTGAAAGTGGGCGGGCTCTTCTCGGCTGTCCGCAGCAGATTTTCCGCGGTGGAATTTATGCTGCGGAAAATCCGCCACAGTCCCACAGGATTTTCCGCAGTGTAAAATCTGCTGCGGACTGCCGAGTTTCAAATACGCAGCGGAAAACCCGCTAAAAAAATCAGCGCGTGTGAACGTACCCTTACGCTATATTGTGCGGCAGTAAACAAGACTTTGTAGGCTGGATCGCTGTAGAAAGATGAGTGTGAGTTGATCATGTGATATAGATATAGAGAGGCACTGCATAACTAACACTAGAAAGTTATCGGTAATGTTTCCTTTTACTGTGGGTTCTTACAATTTTATAAGATCCGGTGCTGCAGGGAATTTCAGTCTCCACAAGTTTGTCCTGCAGAACCAGTCGGAAGCCGGGACATGGCTTGTTGTGCAAAAGGATGTAGTGAAACAACCTAGATGGCTGTCACTTCTGCAGGGCACGTAGGTGGAGTTCACTTGGTTTTGGAATGTCCCCACAGGAAATTCTTCTTCGTGTTAGGAGCTAATGCTCTTTAAAAGATCTGTCCTCCTCCAGGCCCAGTCTTACAGGTATAAATGGAACTCCTCTATAGACAAAAGTAAAGTAACTCTGTAAATACTGTACATTGAATTGCTTAGGGTGGGTTCGACACGGTTTATGTTGTGGCCTACTATAGCGAGTCCCATTTGTTTCAGCGGCCCGAGTTTAGTCACGTGGGGATTTTGTTTGGACTGCTTTCCACTAGTATACAGTAATTTAATGGAGCACGAAAGTGCGGTTTGTTGGACTTTTTTAATTATTAAATTGTCGCAAAGCTGTGGAAAGAAGCCATTGACATAATTGGGGCCCACTACAGTATGCCACCCTTTCTTCGTGGGATGGCGGCGGATACCATTGTGAACCCGTTATGTTACAGCCTCTATTTTAGTCCAGAGCTGCATTTGCATTGCATGAAGCCGACCCAAACTACTGTACCAGCAATGATTTGCAGTAAGCCTTTTAAATACTCTTCTCTGACAGTGGCATTTTAAAGGTTAAATGTCCAAATGGAGATTGCTCCGTGCAGGCTATTAGCTGTGGCTCTCAGCTGTCAGGCATGGAGTGGACTAGAGTCCAGAGCCCACTCCATACAGCAGTGTTTCCCAACCAAGGTGCCTTCAGCTGTTGCAAAGCTACGACTCCCAACATGCCCGGACAGCCCTTGGCTGTCCGGGCATGTTGAGAGTTGTAGTTTTGCAACAGCTGGAGGCACCCTGGTTGGGAAACACTGCCATACACCCTCCAACAGGCCCCATGATGAAATGTTAAAAGGGACTGTGACTCTTCTGATCCTTTGGAATAATTAAAGGGATGAAAATGCCGGGACACTTAAAGCAATTGGTGCCAACCTCTGGTCACTTACTTGCTGCTCTTTTGCATGTATGGAAAAAAAAGCAAATTGCTTGTGTCACAAGCAAAAGTTCACATGTCTAAAGGTATACCGGCGCTATGATTAGTTACACTATGCAAAACCATCTTTGAACAAACACAGAGCTAAAATGTTGATCGTGGTTTGCTACAAAGAATAAATCTACATAATAGTAAATCGACATAGCTTTCATATATTTAAATCAAATTGGAAAAATTATTGTAGTCCAAAATACCTACTTTTAGTGGAAGAAATGCACAAATCAAAAAGAAGAAAAATTTGGACGACTATACATCTAACAACCTGTATATAAAACAGAAGAATTGGGTCACAACAGGTGACACAATGACTGGTACATTGTATAAAACGCTCAACATGGTACCAGTGTGCGTTTTGCTTCTCAAGGGGTGGAAGGTTGTTGAGTGCTGTTAGATAAGCCATAATAGAGGGCAGGGTATGCTAATGTATAATGAAATATATGCTAGTGGACATTAACCCCTTTGGGACGGAGCCCATTATGATCCTAAGGACAGGAGCATTTTTTTCAAATCTGACCTCTATGACTTTAAGCATTAAAGGGGTAGTCCAGTGGTGAAAAACTTATTCCCTATCCTAAGGATAGGGGATAAGTTTGAGATCGCGGGGGGGGGGGGGGGGGGGGGGGGGGGGTCTGACCGCTGGGGCCCCCTGCGATCTCTCTGTACGGGGGCCAGGCTCTCCGGCCAGATAGCGGGTGTCTACCCCCGCACGAAGCGGCGGCTGACACGCCCCCTCAATACATCTCAATGGCAGAGCCGGAGATTGCCGAAGGCAGCGCTTCGGCTCTGCCATAGAGTTGTATTGAGGGGGCGTGACGGCCGCCGCTTTGTGCGGAGGTCGACACGCCCCCTTCCCGCGGGCTGTAGGGGCTCTGTACAGGAGATCGCAGGGGGCCCCTGCGGTCGGACCCCCTGCGATCTGCAACTTATCCCCTTAGGATAGCGGATAAGTTGTTCACCACTGGACTACTCCTTTAATAACTTTGGGATGCTTTTACTTAAAAATTTGATTCCGAGATTTTTTTTTTTTTTATGACATATTCTACTTTGTTAGTGGTAAATTTTCGTCAATACTTGCATCATTTCTTGGTGAAAAATTTCAGGGAAAATGTGAAAATTTAGCATTTTTCTAACTTTGAAGCTCGCTGCATGTAAGGAAAGGGGACATGCCAAATTATATATTGGTTGACATGTTTTTTTACTTTTTGAAGACCTCAGAGGGCTTCAAAGTATAGCAGCAATTTTCCAATTTTTCACGAAAATTTTAAAATCAAAACGTAACTGGCCCATGAAAAATTCTGAAGTGAATGAGGGTCTTTATGTTGGAAATCCCTTATGGACCCCATTATGAAAACTGCACCCCTCAAAGTATTCAGAATAACATTCAAAAAGTTTGTTAACCCTTTAGGTGTTTCACAGAAATAGAAGCAAAATGGAGGGAAAAAATCTAAATCTAAATTTTTTTTTTTTTTTTTACACTAACATTTTTACAAGGGGTAAAAGGTAAAAAGGCCCCTCAAAAACTTATAATTAATTAAGGAAATACCTCATGTGTATGACAAGTGCTCTGGAGGGGGGGCAGTAGAGGGCTCAGAAGGGAAGGAGCGACAATGGGATTTTGAAGAGCAAATTTTGCTGAAATGGTATTTGGGGGCATGTCGCATTTAGGAAGCCCCCATGATGCCAGAACAGCAAAAAATAAAAACCCACAAGGCACACTATTTTGAAAACACCCCTCAAGGAATGTAACAAGGGGTAAATTGAGTCTTTATACCCCACAGGTGATTGACGAACTTTCGTTAAATTGGGACGTG